>NW_022881614.1:27525325-27825325 GCF_003369915.1 Drosophila miranda
TCAGCCGTGCCATTGAAGATGCCGGCGGCTTGTCGCCCAACCAGTATGGCTTCCGGAAAGGCAGATCAACCCTGGATGCCATTGGCATAGTCACCAACATAGCGGAGAATGCAATAAGTGGGACCCGCTGGAGAGCGGGCCAAAAGCAGTACTGCCTGCTGGTTACCCTGGATATAAAAAACGCTTTCAACTCTGCTAGCTCAACTCTTCAACGATGGAAGCCCTACGGAGGCTACGGATCCCGGAATACCTCCTGAGAATAGTGGACAGCTACCTCAGTGAGAGGGTGCTGCTGTACGAGACGAGCGAAGGGTAAGATCATATAGAGTGACTGCTGGAGTCCCGCAGGGGTCGGTGCTGGGGCCGCTCCTGTGGAATACGATGTATGATGGAGTTCTGCGACTGAATCTTCCCGAGGGCACGACGGTCGTCGGGTTTGCCGATGACGTCGCCATCGTAGTGGTAGCCTTGCAGCAGTTGAAGCAGCTGCGAACGGGGCAATCCGTGCCGTGGAGACGTGGCTCGCCATAGCGGGATTACAGCTGGCGGCCCACAAGACCGAGGCTGTTCTGATTAGCAGCAGGAAGAAGGTGGAGACGGCCCGAGTGTCGGTCGGCAAGCAAGGAGGAAGCTGATCACCAGCGTCATCTCCACTCAGCTCCTGTATGCTGCCGCAGTGTGGTCCAAAGCGACGAAGGTGCCGAGCTATATGCGAGGAGTCGAAGCAACGCACCGCTTATGTGCCATCAGGATCGCCTGCGCGTTTAGAACCATATCTGACGACGCAGCACTGGTCATCGCGGGACTAGTCCCAATAGCAGAGCAAGCGAGGGAAAGGGCCGAGGTGTACGAGCTATCTCGCAGGGACACCCACAATCCTCCCACCGGAGTCGAGAGAGAATCACCCAGGCACGAGACCGTCAGGAGGTGGCAGATGAAGTGGGATTCCTCGACTAAAGGACGCTGGACCCACCAGCTGATTCCGGATATCAAGCTGTGGTTGGAGAGGAAGCACGGACAGGTGGACTTCCACCTCACTCAGATGCTGAGCGGCCACGGATGCTTCAGATCGTACCTGAAGCGGTTTGGACACGAAACGGAGGACTGGTGCCCATCATGTGGTCGAGGTATCGTGGAGGACGCTCACCACGTCTTCTTTGAATGCCACCGTTTCGAGTACGAGAGGCGCCAGCTAGAGGATAAGCTAGCCACCAGCATTTGCGTCGGAGGGATCGTGCCGCTCATGGTAGCGAATCCCAAGACGTGGGATGCCACCACTAGGTTCGCCGCCACTATAATGCGGGAACTACGGAGAGCGGAGAGGGAAAGGAAAGTGTCGGAGGAGTAAAGAGGAACGGCTGAGCGAAGCAATGCTTTGCGGCCGTACCGCATAGCTACGCCCCATTACCCCACCAACAAACCACAGTCCCAGACCCTCACAACTAGTTGCTAACCCTATATAAGATCTAGTATTAAAGCATAATAAAAGTAATAGAATATAAAAAAAAAAACACGCTTGCAGATAGTCGAGGGTGAGGCATCACCAACACCAGAACAAAAGGTTCTGTTTCAGTCACCGAACTGCGATCACCCTTATCACCCAATCCTTGCATGGCCTAAATATTCTGCACATCCGACTTTTGCTGACCAACAATGCAATTATTCCTAAGCATGCCCATGGATATACGAGTATGTACGCTGATTCAGACATGTGCATTGTAAATGCCGTGACAAAGTTATAATTGCCTCCTGCAATGGGAACAGGAGGCCAGGCCAACAGAAGCAACGCATCAGCGACTGATGACGACTCGTGTCAGCGACTTTGAGTGGCAAAAATAATAACAGCAACAGTACATACTCGTACAAGTGCATGCCAGGTAGTTGGATAACTCTCTGCGCCCGTCCCACGCTTGCACTTGGAAAATTGCTTTTTATCATAGCTCGCAAATAACTGTTGACACTTTCGGCGTGTCTGATAAATACCTCTCATTGACGGACACATTGAGAAAATGGACTGAAAAGACCCGATCAAATCTGTTTTTGCTCAACTCGCTCTTCGCTCAAGCAAAGACCGATTTTTTCAGTTCTCTTTTGTTCCTGTTTTTCACTGAGCATCTTGCCGCGAGTGAACGAACAAAGTGTCTTTTGCGTATGTATGCGTGCTTGTACGTGTGATGCTTATGGCAACTATCAATTTTTGTGAATTCTATACGGTTTGACTATTGGAGCTTAAAATGAATCGTGAAAAGCAAAACGAAAATGTTCGTTTTCCAATTTTGCAAATAAATATACATATTACGATACAATAGCCCAAAAGATGCGGAAAACATGAATAAATAAACATATACACGAAAAAAAACTAAAAACACTTTACTCAGACACTTTTTTGGTTCTGCTCATCTAAAGACACTTTTGCTGTGAGCGCTTGACCAAAGTGTCTTTCTAAGTTGTTATTGTGAGACACGATCGTGTGTCGGGCTCACCCGAAACCCCGAAACACATAACACAAGCGAAGAGACAAAAAGTGTTCTGCTCAGTGAGAGACCGTATCTTCGTGGTCTTTTTCGGTTTTGTCAGTGACGAGACAGCAAAGGGAAACGTGTTGACCGTCGTTTGCGAGCTATGCTTTTTATTGATTTAATAGCGAAAAGGGCCGAAGAGAGAACTAGAGGAAATGGAAAAATAAAGAGTGACAGCGGGAGGACTTACCATTCTCAGATTTGAAACGTTTTTGTAATCCAAGAAGCCGACAATATTCTCCAGCAGCACCGTGGGCAAATCGAGAATTTTGGGAACGGGAGCTGACAAGCCACTCGACAAACTGCTCGTGGAGGCACCACTTGATCCCGCCCGGTAGATTTGGCGAGCTTCCACACGGGCCGAGAAGGCCAGGCTAGCTGGCGAAGATTGCGGCTGGCTGTTGCAGGTTGTAGTGCGCCTCAAGACGGAGGTACGTGTAGCCGCCTCCCTCTGGGCAGGGAGAGAGCTGATGCTACTGGACGCTGGTTCAGATACGGATCCATTTCCAGTGGCGGGTCCGGCACCGCCACACATTTGGCGGGTGGAAACCATCTTCTAAAAGTCGATATTCTATGGTTCAAAAGGGTGGACAGAATTATCTTTCAGCTCCTCCTGCGTTCTGCTGAAACATTACAACACGAGAATTAGAGGTCTAGCATTACATATGCCATATTTGCTAATATTATATGGGATATTTTGAAGCTGGCGTCAGTTTTCTAGTCTCCGTCTCCGTCAAGACATTTTCTACGCACTTGAGAGTTCCGTTTTCGTACCCGTTTTATTAAATGGAATTATTGTATGAACATCGCTTTTTCTAGGTCTGACGATGGACCACACTGTCTAGTTCACATTCAAATACTTTTAATTACAATCTCTGACCGCTGAAATCCAGTTTTCTTTCGATTTTTCGAGCGCAATTAAAAAACTATATACACAATCCGTGGCAAAAAAAAATGGTCGAAGTTAGAGCCTGGAGAAACATCGATCGTAAAATCGATGTCATCGATGTTTTATGCGATATTCAGAAATACACCATATAAAAATATACCAGTACCACTAATACCAAATAAGTAACATGAAATTATTTACATAAATTATAATTGAGCTAAAACTAAAAATATAAGTTAAGCTATTATAAACATCTGGCCCATAACGATATATAATATTAGACCGGGACAGAAATTGTTGTGGTAGCCGTGAGTTTATTGGTACCGGGATGTGCCATCGCTGAGTGTAACTATCGAATAATCGCAAATGCAGCCAAAGTAGTGAAGAATTTGTTTAACAAACACTTGAATGGTGTTTTTTGTAAAAAGTTTAAGCACAAAATTAAATGGTAAATCCCCTCAATTCTTTCACCCAGTACACACTTAAAACTGGGCAGAATCTCGGGAGTGAAAGCCAAAGAACAAAACTTTCTGGTTGGCATCAGTAGTGTGTGCTTGTGTGCGTGTCTGTGTTGACAAAAATACAACAAAATCAAAACTCAGCGAAAACAGTAAGTGTACGAGAGAGCACTCACCAGCAAGGAATTTATAACTATATATTCCTAATAAGCATCCTCTGTTCTGTCAATGATGTCACGGACAGAAGATATCCACTCTCTCTTTCCATCTCTTCATCTCGGGGGTCAGTGGTGTCGTTTTTTTAATTTGCAGTGTGTTTCGGGTTTGGATGCTGCGATGTCTTAAACATTTTGAATATCACGTCATTTTTGGCCACGCTTTGTGGCAAGCAGCTGAACAAAAATCGTTCAGCGAAATCGATTCCACTACATTTATGTGTATGTTTGTGCACATATGTATAGATTGTACATTAACTTCGCGAGAGTTTGCATGTGTCCGCGTGAATTGGTGTGTCGTGTGTGCATACATTATATGCACGAGTAGATGAGTGTTTTTATTGCCTTTTATCAAAGTTTCGCGCTATCGCTAAGCCACTCCCCATACTCACCCAATTCAACTGAGAGAAGAGAGTCTCGTAGTTCTGTAATTGTGGCCTCCTCCTGCGCCACCGCCTCCGCCAGAGCCAGCGCCACCGCCTCACCCACCTTCTCCTCTCTGCCTGCCCACGATGACGGATGGTGATCAGCGGGAGGCCTTGGTTAGGCGTGCCGAGGATGAGCGCGAGGAGATTGTCAAGCGCTACGAGCTGGGCCTCGATCCCACCAACATTGTGGATCCCTGGGAGAATCCCACATTCGAAATCTATCACATAACTGATAAGTGAGTTCTTGACTCTTTAATCACTGTCACTTAATCTACTGTCCGCTGATATCATATCTCTTTCATTGCAGATATGGCTTTATGCACGACTCTCGCCTGCCCACCACGCGCGATTCTCAGGAAATGCAGCTAACCAAGATTGAGCTCGAGCGTGATAAAAAGTGGATGAAGATGCTGGCCAAGTGGCCGCCCCCTCAGGACAAGCTTCACACACGTGTGTACAAGGGTATCCCCAAGGCCGTTCGTTGGCCAGCCTGGAAGAAGCTGCTCAATGTCGACCAGTCGATAGCCAACAATGCCGGCGTTTATCCCCGTATGCTCCTGCTGGCAAAGAAGTACTCCACGGAGACGCGCCAGATCGACGCCGATGTGAATCGCCAGTTCAGAGACAATCTTGCCTATCGGGAGCGCTACAGCATCAAGCAGTGCTCGCTGTTCAATGTGCTCAATGCTTACAGTATCTACAACTCAGAGCTAGGCTACTGCCAGGGAATGGCTTGCGTGGCTGGCGTGCTGCTCCTATTTATGCAGGAGGAGGAGGCTTTCTGGGCCCTTAATACCCTGATCACCGACCAAAAATACGCCATGC
The DNA here is from genome assembly GCF_003369915.1 of Drosophila miranda. NCBI lineage: Eukaryota > Metazoa > Arthropoda > Insecta > Diptera > Drosophilidae > Drosophila > Drosophila miranda. Next base: position 27,530,660 of record NW_022881614.1, read on the forward strand.
ACGGACTTTTCATTGAGGGATTCCCCAAGCTGACGCGCTTCATTGACCACCATGATCGCATTTTGTCCAAGATCATGCGCAAGCTACATAAGCATTTCACCAAACACAATGTTGACGCCCTGCTGTATGCCATCAAGTGGTTCTTCGTGGTCTTCGTAGAGCGGGTAAGCACTATCGTTTAACTTCAGTTGAAATTAAATGAATGCCTGCTTGATTCTGTTGCAGGTCCCCTTCAGTCTGAGTCTACGCGTCTGGGACATATTTCTGTTGGATGGTGATCGCGTCATTCTGGCTATGGCCATCACCATTCTATATCTTCACAAGGATGAACTGCTCCGCATGAAGGACATGGATGCCATCATAGAGTATCTGCAAGCAAAGCTCCACAAGAACTTTGGCTACTCCGACGACGACGCCATACATGCCCTCGAACGTGTGATGAAGAAGCTGAAAGACTTGAAGCTTGATGTGCCTCCACCAGCGAAATCGAATGAGTTCCCCACACGGACCTTGGGAGACTTCGTCGATGCGGATATGGAAAAGAAAATCGGTCGCAGACGCAACGATTACACAGACACGGAGAAGCAAGTCATAACAGATGTGATATCAAGGTTGTAAATGCATATTTCAAAAAGATAAACAATGTCTCAGGTCTCAGTACTCGTATTATATTTCCAGACAAGAGCAGAATGCAATTGATGTGCAATCGACGGTGTCCTATGAAACTTCGGAGTGCGCTACGGGTGAGTGTCGCGTGGTTTGACAAATTCCCCACCACACTTTTGTACATACTCTAACTAATACTAACGCTTGCTTCCCCACAATCCACTAACAAACCCAAGTAACTCAGTAATTTGTATTCAAGTTTCATTTTGTATATTGGTGGTGCACAGTTGCTTATCACGTTTAAGACATGTATTCATTATTTACAAAACAGAAAGAAATATAAGCAGTTTCCCCGAATCGAATTTGAGTTGGTGTTGCACTACTATTATGTACATGTAAATGTTTATGTATCTGTATATTGATGTCCCCCCGAAACAGCGTCATTTTTAGTTTAATTATGATATGGTATATGTATTTCTTTGTATTTGTTCATAGCGATGTATAGATTTTATTTTGATTATACTTATATTCAGATCCTGGATTGTAGGGGAGACAACTCCCTATAAGTTTACATTTTAATTAAAATTTTGAACGGTGGGTGAGCGGAGAGGACAGTTCTTCGATCAATAGAAATAGGATGATCGTTGGAAGTAAATTTAATGGAAGTTAGTTCATGTTAGTGGTTTTGTATGGAATACCGAGGACTTCAAGGACCCCTTAGCTGTAACGGATCTAACGGGCACTAATTCTAACTGTATCTATGCTGTATAAATATTACCATCTAAGGGCTGCCCCAGTCCCTGTCCAGCCGTAACCAAACAATCAATCCAGTTCACGCTTATTAAGTACGCCCCCTAAAGTTCATGTCACATAATCGGATGATCCATTTTGTAACCCATGTCTAACCCATTGTCCGCTACGTGTACATATGTATGTCTACATCGATCACATGCCACCGCTTCGCTTCTGCGTCTGCGTTTGGGTTTGCGTCCGCCCCCGACCTCGCCCGGTATGATGGAGCCGCCCAAATCTGAAAGTAAATCCAGATATGAACTAAACCCGCAATCGCTTCTGTAATTTTGTTCCTAGGTGATGCATACTCAATGAAAACCTATCAGAGTATCACTAGCTTAGCCACCTCGCCGGCAAATAGCAGCTACTCGCTGTACAGCAACGGATACGTGGTGACCACAATTGAGAATGCCCACGACCACGACCCTAGTCGCAGCCAGAGTATCCATAATCTCACCTATCTCAACTCTCAGCCGCCGCAGAATTCCCTTCCCAATGGGCTGCAGCACATGCGGCACAGCTTCAGCAGCGATAGCGACAGTCGCAAACGCCTCGATCTGGATCAGGCACTGGAGGCGCTCCAGAGACAGCAGTTGCACATGCACGTGAAGCCAACATCAGCAGCTGGCCACCGGGAGCCGAATCAGGGTATTTATATCGTGCAGAATGGAGGCAGGCACATAGATCAGCAGCAGCGTGATGTTGCTAGTGCCATTGACGATGCCAATGATGCTGAAGCTGACGATAACGATGATGCGCTGAGCGTGGAGAACACGCGACTTTAGTTTTTAGTTGATTTCTAATATTTAATCTTTCTTTATGTAGTTAATGTCTTCCTTTATGGTTTGTAAAACGCATTTGCCAACTTCAATTCCAATTCCCATTGCTCACAATGAAAATTTCCACGTACTTAGCTTTAATTTTTGTATTTTCAACGCGTTGCATCGGGAAAACTGAACTATTCATCATTTTCTAGCATTACTCAATGTTTGTATCTAGTTATACCCGATACTCAAAATGAGTATTGGGGTATATTAGATTTGTGGTAAAAGTGGATGTGTGTAACGTCCAGAAGGAATAGTTTCCGACCCCATAAAGTATATATATTCTTGATCAGCATCAATAGCCGAGTCGATTGAGCCCTGTCTGTCTGTCCGTCCGTCCGTCTGTCCGTCCCCTTCAGCGCCTAGTGCTCAAAGACTATAAGAGCTAGAGCAACGATGTTTTGGATCCAGACTTCTGTGATATGTCACTGCTACAAAAATATTTCAAAACTTCGCCCCGCCCACTTCCGCCCCCACAAAGAACGAACATCTGTGGCATCCACAATTTTAAAGATATGAGAAAACCAAAAACGTAGAATTGTAGAGAATGACCATATCTTTAAGACTGCGGAATCTGAATTGAAACAATTTCATTTTTTCTCGCCCTGTCTCTCTCTAACACACACGTAGCATAGGCGGCTTTGCTTAGAGTAAAACATTAGCGCCAAGATCTCAGAGACTACAAAAGCTAGAGCAACCAAATTTGTTATCCACACTCCTAATATATCGGACCGAGACGAGTATGTTTCAAAATTTCGCCACACCCCCTTCCGCCCCCGCAAAGGACGAAAATCTGGGGATATTCAAAAATCTCCGAGACTATTAAGGCTAGAGTAACCAAATTTGGTATCCGCACTCCTGTTAGATCTTACTATAAAACGTGTATCTCAAAATTTCGCCCCACCCCCTTCCGCCCACACAAAGGACGAAAATCTGTTGCATCCACAATATTGCACATTCGAGAAAACTAAAAACGCAGAATCATAGATAATGACCATATCTATCAGATTGCTGAATCTGGATCAGATTTTTATAGCCAATAGGAACAAATCAATTTGCAGTGGCTACGCAGCGCCCGACGTCACGCTCAGACTGATTTTCTGTCTCTCTCGCACGCACTCTTTGTCGTGTCGTTTAATATTAGCGGCGTCTGCCGGAGGAGAGCCATACTGACTTAGTATCGGGTATAACCGTAGAGTTGCGGTGTCCGCAGCAACTCACAACGTTCCCCCTCGTTTTTTCTACTTTTATGTTGCCTCCTCTAACTACTTACGTTTGTATTCCAAAACTGATAACTCCTAAGATTCCAACGATTCCGTTTGAAACTACGTACAACGATTAATATTTATTGATATCCGCCTAACGACATTTCTAAACTACTTTGCACCTATTTCCACATAATTTGTTAGGCTTCTTTCCCTTGCATTTACTCATGTTACATATGTAATCAGAAAGAAACTCAAATTTAGTTTACCTTAAAGCCAAATTGAAATGGTAGTTGTAATTTGATTAGCCAATAATTATACCAATATGATTGTACACACTACATACGAGAACAATATAGCAAAAGTTCCGTACCGTACCACACAAATAAATATAATTTTGTACCGAAAATGAACTCACTTGCCAGCATGATTAATGAATATATATATACCCACCCGAATATACATAAATAGCACTACATGCATATGTATTACCGATCCAATATTTGAAATGCAAAGAAATGTTTGAGATTCAGATATCAGTATGAATCCGGCTCGCTTTGCACCACCTCACATACACCTCGTACAACCACTACAACACTAACACCGCTAACAAAAACCACTTCACATTTACACTCCAATCAACCACCTCCCAATCTCAACGAAAACTAAATGAAAATTTCAAAAACCAAACTTCTTTCCAACGCATTGGCCACACACCGAACTGGAATTGGTCTGACGTTGACGTGTTCTGTTCGATAATTCAAAAACAAATAAACTAAATGCCATTTTATTAGTTACGCTTACTGTTCCCGAGGACTCGCACTCAATACGAAGATCGCTTGCAGGTACTTCAGTAGCCTCGCACGGCTCGTCGGATACCATGTCGCTGGAGGACAACAAGTGAGTAAAAAGTAACAAGTAACCTGGAATTTTGTAGACCCCCAACTAACCGGGCTGACGATCATGGCTCTTTACAGTATTCACCTGAAAACCGCCAATATGCTTCAGAGTACGCCACAGCGAGAGATGCTTTTGGGCACCTGACGTCAGCTGCCGCCGGCGTCTAGCTCGACGCTGGCAGCTGCAGTAAATCATGCCACAACAGCATTAGGGAGCACCGCCACGTCTTCTCCACGAGCAACCCCAACACCGCCGCCGGTTCCGCCCCGATCGCCGCTAGCTCTTGGATGATTGGCAAAGCAGCAGACGACAACGAACCAACAAACTGGAATAACCTAGGGCCTGCTCGTTTTCGTCTGCTGCCTGTGCCTTGCCTTGAGTCTTCTATTCTTACCACAGCAACTAGAACAGCAGCAGCAGCAGCAGCATAGCTGGCAAACACACCACTTCCAAGAGTAGCGAACTAATTTATGATAATCATCAATCACACCATCTGTACATAAGTCGTTTAAGTTGGAGAACAAGGAAATGGTGCTTGTAAAGAAGCTTTTGGCGGACTCAGTTGATTGAATTTGGGGTACAACGGAGCTAAATGAACATTGCAGAATGGTAACTTCTGTTTTGAAAATTGATTAAGCAATTGAGAATTAAATGCAAAATGCTAAAGGAACAATATTTAAGCAAGAGCAAATCGTATCTAATACACATACAAACCGGTTAGAAGTCTATTAGATTGCATATTGAACTACAAATAAACATATATTATAAATTGTACTTGTATATACGTACCGATGAAAATACAAAGCAACGTTAAAAAGTTACGTCCAAGAAATGTAAGCGAGTGTAAAGCTGCCGGTGCCGGAGCCGGACCCGGAGCCAAATACAACCAAATATTAATCGAAGAATCGAATCATTATGATAGATATAATATACATATGTAGTTATACAAAACCGCAACAAATTGACGAACGAAATGATAGTGCATTCTTTATAATTATTTCCGGGATGAGAATTTACACGGATCAGACCATGAATCATTAAATTAAGTTTCCCAACAAGGGAATCATGTTTATTTAAGTAATAGATTATGTTCAAGAGCGTTTTAAAATAAAACTTAACTGAACTTGCGCGTCCCCCCATTTTCACGTCTGTGGGTCCAGCTTGCCGCCCTTTTCGATAATCTTTCTCAGATCCTTGAGCGACACCTCGCCTGTGCCGCGTGCCAATGGCTGCGGCTGGTTGGGTCCCGGCTTCCAGCCCACAAAGTAAATGATTTGAAAGGTGGCCGGCACGCCACTTTCGTTGGGTTTGGCATAGAGCTCCTGGTAGATGGCACTGGCCGCCAGCATTGTCTCACGACTAAGGTGTGCGGGCCTATTGAAGGCCGCGTTGTTCTCCGCCATTCCCTTGAGATCCCACATCAGCTCAAACATGCTGGGATAGCCAATTACTAATTCGTCGGTGTCTATGGTCAGCATGGTGAAGCCGGCGCGGTTTAGGAGAGATCCGATGTCGCGTATTTGGGTAAACGGCGAGATGTGCGGTGAGATGCCACCCTTGCGCTCCAGCTCGGCCAACTGCAGCGAGGAGCGCAACTCATACAACGTATCCCCGCCAAACATGGAGGCTATGAAGACGCCGTCTGGTTTTAAGCTGCGCTTAATCTGGGCAAAGCAACCCGGCAGGTCATTTACCCAATGCAGACTAAGGCTGGAGATGAGCAGATCCAGAGAGATCTCCTCAAACTGTGAATAGAAAAAGTTGGACGTGATCGTTGAAAAGAAATTCAAATTATTTTTTACCCACATCCAAGTCCTCCTCATCTCTGACTATTTTGTGTATTTTGAGGCCTGGCGTGCCCTGCGCCTGCTCAAGCATCGTGGCACTAGTGTCTGTGAGCGTCAGACGCTCCACGCTCTCTGCCAGAATGTGCTTGGAGAGGTAGCCTCGACTGCATCCGATGTCGGCGGCCGCCTTGAACTCGCGTTTAATGTCAAACACACGATCCGCCAGTCGAAAGCCCACCTCCTCCTTCAGATAGTCATAAAGGCCTACATCCTCACTGTGGACGCAAACAGTTCTTAGAAAGCCTCTTTAAACCCCGAGAAAAACTTACCTCAGGGCGGCGCGTTCCTTTTGTAGCCGCTTGGCGTTGCGGTCAAAGATGTTTTGATGCGTGGGCTCTGTGAGTGAGGAGAGGGCCCGCAGATCACAGGTGACCTTTAAGGTTGATAACTTTGTTAAGTTCTTTAACATAGTCCGTTTAGTAAAATTAAATTAAATGTATGGTATGCGGTAACAAATCCAGTACACCGGCAGAGAAACAAACCAAAACAGAATCAGCTGTTTGAATCAGCGTCTGAATCAGCTGTCGCTGCCCAACACTGTCTGTCAGTAATACATTTTGGCGCCAAAAGCCGTAGTTCAGCGCGAGTCTGTGTTTATTTTATTTTCATTGAACATTGAACAAAATGAGCTTCTCGCGAAGTGCCCTACGCTATGCGCACACCAATGGATACACTGGGCTCCTGTACACGCCGAAGGGCGAGTTTATCATTACGTGCGGCACCGATGGTGATATTCGCCACTGGACGTGCTTCAGCGACTATGACCCGCGCTCCACCTGCCTGGGGGAGTTTGTCATGTGCATCGCTCACTCGGGCAGCCGCCCCCAGGCCTCCACCGACCGCAACTCCATCCATGCCTACACGTTTCCCGAAATGGACAGCGATGGAATCCTGATGCGGTTCACCGCCCCAGCAACGTGTCTTAAAGTGTATGGCGAGTACACGGCAGCAGGCAGCGAGGATGCAACAATTAAGGTGCTACGCGGCGAGAATGCGGTCAATGTAATTGTCCTAGAGGGTCATACAGGACCTATACTCGCTCTGGACATGTTTATTGAGAGGAAATTACTGGCCTCGGTCAGCGGCGACAGTCAACTGAAGGTGTGGAACTTTGAGACGGCAACAGAGCTGAAGAACATTACTGGACTTCCACGAGTTTCGAGAGTGCGACTCAATACGGCACGCCCACCTTTGAACCCCAGAGCGGGGAACTTTTGGCCTATGCAGCGTTAGTCTAGAGCAGTTGAAGCGCGACGTCATGAACTATGCGGATCCCATTGATGACGAGCTCTCCCGGGCCAGCAGCAGCAGAGTGGAGCCTACGCCAGCTGCACCTCAAATCAAACTTTTCAAGCAGCAGTCTGCCTTCCAGCCCAGCTCCACGCCTTGCGATCTCGAGCACCGATACATGGCTTGGAACGATGTCGGCATAGTCACAGGCCACGTGGAGCCGTCTGGCGAGAGTTCCATAGATGTGGAATTCCATGATGCGAGCATTCACCATTCGCTGCACATAAGCAATTATAACCAGCACAATCTGCCCAGCCTGAGCAGCGGGGTCCTGGCTTTGGCCTCCAACGAGTCCAGCAAGCTGGTGGTGATTGCTTCGGCCGCCGCGGGAAACAAAGAGTGGTCTCTCAGCTTCCCGGACTGCGAGTCCGTGGATGCGCTGGTGGCTACCAGCCACCTGGTCGCAGTTGCCACCAGTTCCAGTTTCCTTCGCATCTTCAGCGTTATGGGTACCCAGCGCGAGGTGTTGAGCATACCAGGCACCGTGGTGGCTTTAGCCGGACACGAGCACAGCCTGATGTTGGTCTACCAAAGCTCTGCTCCTAGCCAGACCCAGCAGCATCTTTCGGCCATGCTAGTGACTATCAATGGACTTAGCCTTCGCCTCGAACATCTGCCTGTGCCACTCACTCCTGGCAGACAGATAGACTGGCTCGGATTCAGTGAAACCGGGTCGCCTATCATGGCAGACCACATAAGTCTGCTGCAGCTGTACAGGAAGAGCAGCAATGTCTGGTTCCGCATTTGTGACACCATGAAGCAGAGCTCCAGCGTATCGAACAATTACTTTGTGGTTGCCGTCTCCGAGCGTCGGCAAATCGTACAGGCAGTCCTCTGCCGCGACACATCCTATCCGATGACCAATCCCCGCCCCATGCTGCAGGAACTGCGCATGCAAATCCCACTATGCGATATCGAAGTGGAAAAGTCGGAACTGGAGGATGCCCTGCTGCGATCCAGTCTGATGCAGGCGGAGGGCGCCGAGAAGATGCAGAAGGAGACCGCCATCAAGCTTTTTGCGCTGGCCTGCAGCAGCGAATGCGAGACACGGGCCCGCGAGCTAATCGAGTCGATTGCCTGCACTGAGCTCCTACAGCTGGCTGTCAAATATGCCACCAAGCGGGGACGGATTCATCTCTCTGATCGCCTGTGGGAATTATTGCCCCAGTTGGAGGCTATCCAGGAGGCGCGCAAGCAGCAGACGCTGCTAGGCGCGAGCGGGATAGCAGCCACCATTGTCCTACCCATGACACCCACGGCGGGATCTCAGGGTCAGGGACCTAAGCCCAAGCCCATGGAGTTGAGCTCCTCGAAGCGCGGGGCCCTGAAACGTTTCACTAATTCGCCAAATATGTTCAAGGCAGCTACTCGACCCTCAACACCCGAGTCAACCAGCCCGCTGGATACACAGGAGAACATTTTCGCTGACGCCGAGTCTGAGGTAGCGACTGGTAAATCCACGGAACAGCGTACTCCTCTAAACTCTGTCAATCCCTTTGCCATGAAACGCAAGCTGGTCGACACAAGGGTTATATTTGGGTCCGAGAAGCTAAAGCTCGCTAAAAAATAAACATATAATTAGGCCTTTCATTTAAGTACCTATAAAATAAATAAATCATTTAATACAATTTTTTTTTTGTTTTTTTTGTTTTTAAATCATCTCAAGGATGATCGGAATTTTGATCGTAGCACTGTAGCCACATTGATCAGATACTGGTGATGTAGTTTGGCGAGTTTGACAGGTCGGTATATAAAACGAGGGGGAACGTTGTGAGTTGCTGCGGACACCGCAACTCTACAGTTATACCCGATACTTAGTCAGTATGGCTCTCCTCCGGCAGACGCCGCTAATATTGAACGACACGACAAAGAGTGCGTGCGAGAGAGACACAAAATCAGTCTGAGCGTGACGCAAATTGAGGCACTGCAAATTGATTTGTTCTTATTGGCCATAAAAATGATCTGATCTGATCCAGATTCAGCAATCTGATAGATATGGTCATTATCTATGATTCTGCGTTTTTAGTTTTCTCGAATGTACAATATTGTGGATGCAACAGATTTTCGTCCTTTGTGTGGGCGGAAGGGGGTGGGGCGAAATTTTGAGATACACATTTTTATAGTAAGATCTAACAGAAGTGCGGATACCAAATTTGGTTACTCTAGCCTTAATAGTCTCTGAGATTTTTGAATATCCCCAGATTTTCGTCCTTTGCGGGGGCGGAAGGGGGTGGGGTGAAATTTTGAGATACACGTTTTATAGTAAGATCTAACAGGAGTGCGGATACCAAATTTGGTTACTCTAGCCTTAATAGTCTCTGAGATTTTTGAATATCCCCAGATTTTCGTCCTTTGCGGGGCGGAAGGGGGTGTGGCGAAATTTTGAAACAAACTCGTCTCGGTCCGATATATTAGGAGTGTGGATACCAAATTTGGTTGCTCAAGCTTTTGTAGTCTCTGAGATCTAGGCGCTAATGTTTTACTCTAAGCAAAGCCGCCTATGCTACGTGTGTGTTAGAGAGAGACAGGGCGAGAAAAAATGAAATTGTTTTCTTGATGCTGGCTATAATAATAATACGATCCAATTCAGATTCCGCAGTCTTAAAGATATGGTCATTCTCTACAATTCTACGTTTTTGGTTTTCTCATACCTTTAAAATTGTGGATGCCACAGATTTTCGTCCTTTGTGGGGGCGGAAGTGGGCGGGGCGAAGTTTTGAAATATTTTTGTAGCAGTGACATATCACAGAAGTCTGGGTCCAAAACATCGTTGCTCTAGCTCTTATAGTCTGTGAGCACTAGGCGCTGAAGGGGACGGACAGACGGACGGACGGACGGACGGACAGACGGACAGACAGACATGGCTCAATCGACTCGGCTATTGATGCTGATCAAGAATATATATACTTTATGGGGTCGGAAACGATTCCTTCTGGACGTTACACACATCCACTTTTACCACAAATCTAATATACCCCAATACTCATTTTGAGTATAGGGTATAAAAAGGGGTCAAAAGTTTAAGTCAGCAGTTTTGATGAAGATTGCCAGCTCTCTGAGAAATATTAGAATTGTTATAATATTTAAAGATTTTGAATTTCCTTCTGAGCCCGGCAAATCTTTGGCAATCGAAGATCAGGTGTTCGGCATATTCAGTTACATTGCACGTTTCGCAGATATTTGAGTCAATTGCTTTGATTCTGTGTAGGAAGACTTTGTCGTATGTGTGTCCCGTTATAAGTCTGTTAATGGTCTTGATGCTTTTAGCATTCCATTTAAGAGAAAAATACCAGGGTTTACTGGGTATGTCTGGAAATATGTCTGTGAGGCTGGATCCCTTCGTCCTACACTTCGTCCTGTAGTCCTCATTCCATTTGTGTACTAAAAAGTTCCTAATTTCTCTTTGAGCCTCCTTGTAGCTGTATTTTATATTTATTGTAAACCCCTCACTTGTAGCAGCCTTTGCTGCTATGTCAGTCTTTTCGTTGATGGCCACACCCTTGTGACCAGGGACCCATAGAATGTCAAGTTTCTGAATGTCTGATTGGTTAATTACGTTGTAAATATCATTCACTAGGTACGAGTCTGTATTCTTATTTTTAATTAAATTAATAGCTCCTAATCCATCACTTAAAATCACAGCCTTTTTGTAATTATATTTAAGACATAGTTCGAAGGCCTTTTTAAGGCCTACGAGTTCGGCACCTACTGAGGATAATCTGTTTTCTATTTTGTACTTGTGGATATTTCCACTAGGCCATTCTACTATTCCTATGCCACATTTACTTTCTCTAACTGATGCATCTGTTGATAGAATGTTCCAGTCGTCCTTTCTGTACTTGTTCAGAATCTCATATAATATAGTTTTTATTTCTTCATTCGAGTATTCTTCTTTGCGCTAAGTTAAAAATTTATCTAATACATGGATTTTGTTACATGTGTTAACACTATCACAGTCTTGAGTGTTTACAAATATGGAATTAAATTCTCTTAAAGTACGTGCGTACCTCGTATCCGCTTTTGAGCGTATTAGCTCGTCAAACATTGTTGGATTGAACCTTTTAATTTTAAGCAGTTCTTTGGCTGTAAGCCATTTCGCCCTGAAAACAGGTGGCATTACACCAGCGAGGACAAAAATTTCGTGTTTGCTTGTGTCAGGTGGCACCCCAACACACCTTCTGAGTGATTTAGCTTGCGCTATTTCTATATCTTTACTTGCTCCAGATCCCAAGTCTGAAAAACTTGTGATAGCATATTCTTGTTTTGTTCTAATAAAAGCTTTGAAGATGTTGGTACTTGCTTTAGGTTTTAGACCTGATTTGATAGTAGTCGCAAGCTGGAGGAGTCTGTTGCCTTTTTTTGTTTGTTCTTTAACCATTTTTACATGACTGACATTTGACATGTTTGCGCTAATCAGTCTGCCTAAGAAACGGATATCTTTTCGATTTGGTATAGGCACATTTCCAACAGAAATATTTACCGCTCTGACCTGTCTTTTTCCTACATTCATTGCTGCAGATTTGCTTGGATTGAAGCTAAAACCGAGATCACCACATAGAAGGTTAAAGTCATTTAGTTTTTTATTAAGGTTTTCAACCGCTACAGTAAACTCTCTGTTGTGAGAGATTATAACGAAGTCATCTGCAAATTGCATCATATGAGTATTTCTATCACAGATCTGATGTAGTCTTTTTGTGTATACATTAAAAAGGAGGGGCGACAGACAAGAGCCCTGTGGGATTCCTCCCTGAACTACCTGAACAGCTACGTCTTTGGACATTTGTTTTTGATTTCATAAGTAGCTGCTTTTATTTCCTGTTGGATGTTCTTCGCTAAATTATCCATATCTTTGTCGGCCTCAAACTGGCCTGTTTTTGGCAAGGAAAGTTTTGAGTTTGTGTTGATATCCTGCTGTTTCAAAGGTTATTGGGTGATGGTGGCTGCCTCCTAGGTAAAACTTTTCGCATTTCCAATTCTCTATATGAATACCCTTTGTGAAAGTTAAATCGAGTACAGACCCTGATGTTGAGTCGATGTGTCTTCTGAATGTGAAACTGTGGTCATTTGCTAGACTATAGCCAGCATTTGACATAGCTTGCATGAGAAAAGTTCCCTTTCCACTGTTGGTTCTGTCTCCAGAAAAGGTATGTCTTGCGTTAAAATCTCCTGCAATTATGACTTTTCCGAATGCATCTAAATATTCAAGGAGATTGTTAATCGCTTGCTTGAAGGATGCAAGAGACAACAAAGGTTCAAAATATACTGAGATGATAAAAAATTTATCTTTGTTGTTGATGGTTCTTGCTATAATTATATCTTGCTCTGTCTCATATATCAGTCTTTTAACTCTTAAGTCTTTTTTGTAGGCAATCGCCACTCCTCCATAACCGTCCTCTCTATGTTTTTCTAACATAACATTCCAACTTCAATAGTTGGCTAGTTTCCTAAAACGGAGATCGTGAGAGAAAACTTCAGCCAGAATGGCGAAGTCGAAGTTTTCATTGTTTAAGTAGAATACTAGGTCGTTTTTATTGGCTTTAATAGATTGAATGTTATGTTGTAAAAATTTCATATTTATTTAGATGTTTTAAAAAGGTTCGTTTCTCTCTGTTTGTTCATTTTTCTGTCTGCATTATGTTCCATATTGTAATCATTTGTACTGGTCACTTTTTTTGATGGATGTGACACATCATTTGAGTCGACTAAACGAGACAACATGTCAACCATCTGTTGAATGGTAAATTTGTTTTCTTTTAGTTCTTTGTTTTCAAAAAATGGTACGTGATTACTAGAATCGCTGGTATATGATTCTAAGTGATAGTGGGGTTTTTGTGCAGGAACCAAAGGTCTCTGCACTAACCTGCTCGCATAACTGTGTTTTTTTAAAACTTCATTTGCTTTAACGTTTTTGTTTTGAACATTTTCCTCATTTATGTCTAGTTTTGGATAGTTTTTTTCATAATTATCTAACAGCGAAAAGTTTTGATGGATTGAGTAAGTGCTAAGCACTTCCTTACGCGCGATTTTTTTGATAGTCATTATTTTGTTAATGTCCATCTCCTTTTCCCATACTGGGCACATCAGTCTGACCCTAGCTGAGTGATTTTTCCCATTGCAAAGGATACACTTGAGACCAGTGCACGACCCATTGCACTCCTCGACTCCGCATTTATAGCACCTCCTAGCTGATTTGCATCTGGTCGAAGTGTGACCAAGTCTGCCACAATTATAACATTGCCTTACTCTGGGAACATATATGCTTACTTTCATCCCACATATCCAAAAAGAGATACCTTTTCTGGGATGTCTGAACCCTCAAAACCAGTTTTGACTGTTTCTAATGGTATGAGCTTGAATGTTTCGTTGTTGTCATCGGTTGTAATTTTCTGCCTTCTTGCTAATCTTTCAATTGACTTAATTTTTATGTTAGAAGTAATATTATCCATAATTTCATTCTCAGAAAAACCGAGGGGCACCCCTTTAATTACTCCATAGGATTCCACATAGTCTTTTGGTATAAATACCACTAAATTCATTTTTTTTAACTCCTCATTTAAAACTAATCATTTGCTTCGCTGAAAACCTTAAAATAAATCTTGTATAGTGTAGGCGCAAGAGCTACGATTTCTTTAATTCCTTTGATTTTAAGGTGTCTTATTTTTGGTGCCATTTTTGGTGTTTTTGTTTTCTAAGATGGTACTGTTCTTAGTCGATCCTAGTCCAGCCGCATCACCGATGTGGCACTCACTATACAACACTGTTTCTCTTTCGATACCTACATTTGATGGGTTTATAATCGGATTAGTATTTTTATTCAGTGTTTTAGTCATTTCAGTATTTCCAGTAAAACCATTTATGGCATTTGTGTGAGAATTGTGAACGGTCACACCGTCAGAAGCCTCCACCATTTTGTTACTGTCATCGTCTATCAGCATTTTGTTATTTATGTCTGTATTGGTGTTGTCGCTTTTTTGTTCCTTGCGCATCTTTTTTGCTGGGTACTTTTCGTTAGTCAAGCTGTCGAATATGTCCTCTTTCACACTTGAACACAAAGCACTGAAGTTTTTTGCTATTGTTTTTTGGGTTTGAATTTTGCTGCTTTTTGCCACCTGATCAGGGGGTTTCAATTTGGCAGACACCGAGTGACCGGCGTCCGCCATACTTGCTGGTTTAACCAGATTGCCAAAGACTTACCTCTCCTTTGGGAAATGAAAGAGGAAAAATTTATATATTGATGAAGATTTGTATGAAATAAACAATGATCCAATTTTTACAATCACTTTTAATTAAGCCTTTGTTGCTTGGAAAAAGTCACTTTTCAGACTGTTAAGAAAAAACACGACCGGTCTCGCTCGCTGATGAAAAGGAAGTGCATTTAATACAATGTGTTAGATTAACTGCCGGTTGATTGTTTCGGCGGCTGGTCACACTCGAACCATCGAATCGAAATCTGTACTTTCAGCGAATTTCATGTCAGACCCAGTACCAGTACACTTTAGTTTGACTTTTTATAGAGTATTACACGTCACAATTTCTAACACCAACAATTACGCACATACGAAAGAGCCCAGTCCAAAAAACTCTGAGGCACAGCTCAGCGCCAATGCAGTTAGAAACTTAAAAATTTACAGTAATTTGTGAGTAGTACTGTAGTATTGGTTACTCTTTGCCAGCACTCAACACTGGAAGCTTTTCCATTTCATCTGTTGCATCGTTTATTTTTCTGACAATCGCCGTTACTCTAAAGCGACGCACACTTGAGCATGCACATACACATCGATGAGTGGAAGAGTATATACTCTAGTACTGGCGGTGGCGATTGACCATGCCCGAACTACTGATTTGGCTAGTTCCTACGTGGGTACTTTCCGGACTAACGAACGCCGAACCACTCAAAGAAGAGACAAAAAATGTTGCTCTGTATACTCTACAACCCACCGCGCACCAGCCACCGTACTAGTTCGGTTGGGATGCAACGTCTCACCAGTAGACGAAGAAACGAAAAAGCATGGGAGGAAAATAAAGAGAGCAGTTAGCTAAAAATTATGCTGTCCTGCTTTTTTCCAATTCCTGCCGTCTCCCTTTTCTGTTTTCGGTCACTGCATTGCTGGAATGTTCTTTTGCGTTTGGAGTTTGTGCAAATCAGTGCGGCTGACCAAGTAATTATAATTATTCAATTTTAAACAGTAAGTCAAAGCAAATGTAGCAAACGGCATTTGCGTATGCTCAATAAAGAAATATAAGACAAATATTCAGCCAAACATAATCGTGTTAGCGGAGAAACAGTGTCGTGCAGTGAAAAAGAAAAAGTTGAAGGCCGCGAAATAGGAGAGACAATCGACGAAAATGAAAAAATGGAAAATGAAAAATGCTTTTTGTTTTTTTATATGCCTATTATATCTGTACTTTATATTTATAGATGCCATAACTGTAGATACGGGGACTGGATCAGCTGAAGTCCAGCTTAGGAAGGCCCTACAGCTGCAAAAAAAACGTTTTTTCAAAAACAGTACCACCGCGAACAGCAGACTTTAATTAGTAAATTTAAAAACTAAAATGAAATATATAATAAAATAAAAATTTAAATATGAAATGAAATGAAGATTGATAACCTACTTCATGGGTACCCATTTTACTAGCTACTTCATGGGTACCCATTTCACTAGCTACTACATGGGTACCCATTTCACTAGCTACTAGACGAGTACCCATATCACTAGTTCGGGGCTAAACGATCTGGTGTCGCTGGTCCCCATGTCGTAGGAAATTGCGGGTAAAAATGGAAATGATGAAAAGCATTGTTAGGGGTTAGTAAAGAAAGTACCCCTGGTCTGTTAGGGAGTGGTGATATCACCACCTCCGAACTAGTTCCCAGTACTGCTGGGATACGACTGCGCTTATTTATTAGTTAACTGAACATTGTCCGTACCGGTTGTTGTTTTCTGTTTTGTGCTGCAGTCATACCGATAAACCTTGAATTAATCTATTCATATGTGTAGTTCGTGTGTGTTCGTGTGCTGTTTGCGAAAATTACTAATTATTGATACATCTATTACCGCCGATACCGAATATCCACCCGGTTAGTCTAGGAAAATGACGAAGAGCAAGAAAAAGAAGGCCGCTTCTGACAAGAACAGTAATATAAAAGGGGAAGAGATCGCTACCGCCTACATAGTGACGCCGCCGGGCACGCCACCAAAAAACGGACTTAAGACCGCCAACAACTACGGCAATGGCACGAGTGGAAGTTCCACTGTCCCCTGGGGTAAGCAACAGGTCCATGGCTACGGGGCTTTCCTTGCTCATCAAAACCATGTTGCTCTTCCCCATAGAACGGGAAATCATTGGGCAGTTTCTGCTGGAGATGGGCGACAGTCAGAAGATCAGTGCTCGCAATGATTGGTACGTGGATAAGACGCAAATGCGGATGCTCTTCGAGGACTATCTGGAAAAGAGTCCCAAATACACGGAGCTTCGCCTTAAGCTGTCAGCCAATGGAGCCTATAAAGTGAGTATCGGGGCGCTCTCAGTTCAGCAAAGACACTCTCGCACGCATACTAAAAAAGCCCGTTCGCGATAAGAAGGAATACAAACACATACAGATTTTGCATGCATTTCCTTTGTTTGCCAACCTTCGACACTCGTCGACGCGACTCAAAAATCTTATCCATGCAGCATTCATATACAAGTGTAAAATATAGATTACCTGTTCGAGTATCACCAACGAGTCAATGAATCATTGTGGGCACACCACACATCTCGCTCGGTTTGCTTACCAAACTTAAAAAAAAACGAGGGGGAACGTTGTGAGTTGCTGCGGAGACCGCAACTCTACAGTTATACCCGATACTAAGGCAGTATGGCTCTCCTCCGGCAGACGCCGCTAATATTAAACGACAAGACAAGGAGTGCGTGCGAGAGAGACAGAAAATCAGTCTGAGCGTGACGTCGGGGGCTGCGTAGCCAGTGCAAATTGATTTGTTCCTTTTGGCTATAAAAATGATCTGATCTGATCCAGATTCAGCAATCTGATATATATGATCATTATCTATGATTCTGCGTTTTTAGTTTTCTCGTATACTCAATATTGTGGATGCAACAGATTTTCGTCCGTTGTGGGGGCGGAAGGGGGTGGGGTGAAATTTTGAGATATACGTTTTATAGCGAGATCTAACAGGAGTGCGGATACCAAATTTGGTTACTCTAGCCTTAATAGTCTCTGAGATTTGTGAGTATCCTCAGATTTTCATCCTTTGCGGGGGCGGAAGGGGGTGTGGCGAAATTTTGAAACAAACTCGTCTCGGTCCGATATATTAGAAGTGTGGATACCAAATTTGGTTGCTCAAGCTTTTGTAGTCTCTGAGATCTAGGCGCTAATGTTTTACTCTAAGCAAAGCCGGCTATGCTACGTGTGTGTTAGAGAGAGACAGGGCGAGACAAAATGAAATTGTTTTCTTGATTCTGGCTATAATAATTATACGATCTGGTTCAGATTTTGCACTCTAGAAGATATAGTCGTCCTCACCGATTCTGCGTTTTTGGTTTTATCGTATCTTTAAAAATGTGGATGCCACAGATTTTCGTTCTTTGTGGTGGCGGAAGTGGGCGGGGCGAAGTTTTGAAATATTTTTGTAGCAGTGACATATCACAGAAGTCTGGATCCAAAACATCGTTGCTCTAACTCTTATAGTCTTTGAGCACTAGGCGCTGAAGGGGACGGACGGTCGGACGGACGGACGGACGGACGGACGGACGGACAGACAGACAGGGCTCAATCGACTCGGCTATTGATGCTGATCAAGAATATATATACTTTATGGGGTCGGAAACGATTCCTTCTGGACGTTACACACATCCACTTTTACCACAAATCTAATATACCCCAATACTCATTTTGAGTATCGGGTATGAAGAGGGGGAACGTTGTGAGTTGCTGCGGAGACCGCAACTCTACAGTTATACCCGATACTAAGTCAGTATGGCTTTCCACCGGCAGACGCCGCTAATATTAAACGACACGACAAGGAGTGCGTGCGAGAGAGACAGAAAATCAGTCTGAGCGTGACGTCGGGGGCTGCGTAGCCAGTGCAAATTGATTTGTTCCTTTTGGCTATAAAAATGATCTGATCTGATCCAGATTCAGCAATCTGATAGATATGGTCATTATCTATGATTCTGCGTTTTTAGTTTTCTCGAATGTGCAATATTGTGGATGCAACAGATTTTCGTCCTTTGTGGGGCGGAAAAGGGTGGGGCGAAATTCTGAGATATACGTTTTATAGTGAGATCTAACAGAAGTGCGGATACCAAATTTGGTTACTCTAGCCTTAATAGTCTCTGAGATTTGTGGATGCCCCAGATTTTCGTCCTTTGCGGGGGCGGAAGGGGTTGTGGCGAAATTTGGACACGAAACGGTCAAGGTCCGATATCACAGGAGTGTGGATACCAAATTTGGTTGCTCTGGCTCTTATAGGTTCTGAGATCCTTGAACTCATATTTTGCAATTGGCAAAGCCGACCATGAAACCTGTGTGTTAGAGAGAGACAGAGCGAGAAAGAATGAAATTGTTTTCTTGATTCTGGCTATAATAATTATACGATCTGGTTGAGATTTTACACTCTAGAACATATAGTCATCCTCTACGATTCTGCGTTTTTGGTTTTATCGTATCTTTAAAAATGTGGATGCCACAGATTTTCGTCCTTTGGGGGGGCGGAAGTGGGCGGGGCGAAGTTTTGAAATATTTTTGTAGCAGTGACATATCACAGAAGTCTGGGTCCAAAACATCGTTGCTCTAGCTCTTATAGTCTTTGAGCACTAGGCGCTGAAGGGGACGGACAGACGGACGGACGGACAGACGGACGGACGAACAGACGGACAGACAGACATGGCTCAATCGACTCGGCTATTGATGATATTGATATTGATATATACTTTATGGGGTCGGAAACGATTCCTTCTGGACGTTACACACATCCACTTTTACCACAAATCTAATATACCCCAATACTCATTTTGAGTATCGGGTATAAAAAGGGGTCAAAAGTTTAAGTCAGCAGTTTTGATGAAGATTGCCAGCTCTCTGAGATGTAGCGGCTCTTTTTTGATTAATAATTGATGTAAATTGTTATAATATTTAAAGATTTTGAATTTCCTTCTGAGCCCGGCAAATCTTTGGCAATCGAAGATCAGGTGTTCGGCATATTCAGTTACATTGCACGTTTCGCAGATATTTGAGTCAATTGCTTTGATTCTGTGTAGGAAGACTTTGTCGTATGTGTGTCCCGTTATAAGTCTGTTAATGGTCTTGATGCTTTTAGCATTCCATTTAAGAGAAAAATGCCAGGGGTTACTGGGTATGTCTGGAAATATGTCTGTGAGGCTGGATCCCTTCGTCCTACACTTCGTCCTGTAGTCCTCATTCCATTTGTGTACTAAAAAGTTCCTAATCTCTCTTTGAGCCTCCTTGTAGCTGTATTTTATATTTATTGTAAACCCCTCACTTGTAGCAGCCTTTGCTGCTATGTCAGTCTTTTCGTTGATGGCCACACCCTTGTGACCAGGGACCCATAGAATGTCAAGTTTCTGAATGTCTGATTGGTTAATTACGTTGTGAATATCATTCCCTAGGTACGAGTCTGTATTCTTATTTTTAATTAAATTAATAGCTCCTAATCCATCACTTAAAATAACAACCTTTTTGTAATTATATTTAAGACATAGTTCGAAGGCCTTTTTAAGGCCTACGAGTTCGGCACCTACTGAGGATAATCTGTTTTCTATTTTGTACTTGTGGATATTTCCACTAGGCCATTCTACTATTCCTATGCCACATGTACTTTCTGTAACTGATGCATCTGTTGATAGAATGTTCCAGTCGTCCTTTCTGTACTTGTTCAGAATCTCATATAATATAGTTTTTATTTCTTCATTCGAGTATTCTTCTTTACCCTTAGTTAAAAATTTATCTAATACATGGATTTTGTTACATGTGTTAACACTATCACAGTCTTGAGTGTTTACAAAGATGGAATTAAATTCTCTTAAAGTACGTGTGTAACTCGTATCCGCTTTTGAGCGTATTAGCTCGTCAAACATTGTTGGATTGAACCTTTTAATTTTAAGCAGTTCTTTGGCTGTAAGCCATTTCGCCCTGAAAACAGGTGGCATTACACCAGCGAGGACAAAAATTTCGTGTTTGCTTGTGTCAGGTGGCACCCCAACACACCTTCTGAGTGATTTAGCTTGCGCTATTTCTATATCTTTACTTGCTCCAGATCCCATGTCTGAAAAACTTGTGATAGCATATTCTTGTTTTGTTCTAATAAAAGCTTTAAAGATGTTGGTACTTGCTTTAGGTTTTAGACCTGATTTGATAGTAGTCGCAAGCTGGAGGAGTCTGTTGCCTTTTTTTGTTTGTTCTTTAACCATTTTTACATGACTGACATTTGACATGTTTGCGCTAATCAGTCTGCCTAAGAAACGGATATCTTTTCGATTTGGTATAGGCACATTTCCAACAGAAATATTTACCGCTCTGACCTGTCTTTTTCCTACATTCATTGCTGCAGATTTGCTTGGATTGAAGCTAAAACCGAGATCACCACATAGAAGGTTAAAGTCATTTAGTTTTTTATTAAGGTTTTCAACCGCTACAGTAAACTCTCTGTTGTGAGAGATTATAACGAAGTCATCTGCAAATTGCATCATATGAGTATTTCTATCACAGATCTGATGTAGTCTTTTTGTGTATACATTAAAAAGGAGGGGCGACAGACAAGAGCCCTGTGGGATTCCTCCCTGAACTACCTGAACAGCTACGTCTTTGGACATTTGTTTTTGATTTCATAAGTAGCTGCTTTTATTTCCTGTTGGATGTTCTTTGCTAAATTATCCATATCTTTTTCGGCCTGAAACTGGCTTAGCTTTTTCAGTAGCCTGTTTTTGGCAAGGAAAGTTTTGAGTTTGTGTTGATATCCTGCTGTTTCAAAGGTTATTGGGTGATGGTGGCTGCCTCCTAGGTAAAACTTTTCGCATTTCCAATTCTCTATATGAATACCCTTTGTGAAAGTTAAATCGAGTACAGACCCTGATGTTGAGTCGATGTGTCTTCTGAATGTGAAACTGTGGTCATTTGCTAGACTATAGCCAGCATTTGACATAGCTTGCATGAGAAAAGTTCCCTTTCCACTGTTGGTTCTGTCTCCAGAAAAGGTATGTCTTGCGTTAAAATCTCCTGCAATTATGACTTTTCCGAATGCATCTAAATATTCAAGGAGATTGTTAATCGCTTGCTTGAAGGATGCAAGAGACAACAAAGGTTCAAAATATACTGAGATGATAAAAAATTTATCTTTGTTGTTGATGGTTCTTGCTATAATTATATCTTGCTCTGTCTCATATATCAGTCTTTTAACTCTTAAGTCTTTTTTGTAGGCAATCGCCACTCCTCCATAACCGTCCTCTCTATGTTTTTCTAACATATTGAAGTTGGCTAGTTTCCTAAAACGGAGATCGTGAGAGAAAACTTCAGCCAGAATGGCGAAGTCGAAGTTTTCATTGTTTAAGTAGAATACTAGGTCGTTTTTATTGGCTTTAATAGATTGAATGTTATGTTGTAAAAATTTCATATTTATTTAGATGTTTTAAAAAGGTTCGTTTCTCTCTGTTTGTTCATTTTTCTGTCTGCATTATGTTCCATATTGTAATCATTTGTACTGGTCACTTTTTTTGATGGATGTGACACATCATTTGAGTCGACTAAACGAGACAACATGTCAACCATCTGTTGAATGGTAAATTTGTTTTCTTTTAGTTCTTTGTTTTCAAAAAATGGTACGTGATTACTAGAATCGCTGGTATATGATTGAAGTTCTTTGTTTTCAAAAAATGGTACGTGATTACTAGAATCGCTGGTATATGATTCTAAGTGATAGTGTGGTTTTTGTGCAGGAACCAAAGGTCTCTGCACTAACCTGCTCGCATAACTGTGTTTTTTTAAAACTTCATTTGCTTTAACGCTTTTGTTTTGAACATTTTCCTCATTTATGTCTAGTTTTGGATAGTTTTTTTCATAATTATCTAACAGCGAAAAGTTTTGATGGATTGAGTAAGTGCTAAGCACTTCCTTACGCGCGATTTTTTTGATTGTCATTATTTTGTTAATGTCCATCTCCTTTTCCCATACTGGGCACATCAGTCTGTCCCTAGCTGAGTGATTTTTCCCATTGCAAGGGATACACTTGAGACCAGTGCACGACCAATTGCACTCCTCGACTCCGCATTTATAGCACCTCCTAGCTGATTTGCATCTGGTCGAAGTGTGACCAAGTCTGCCACAATTATAACATTGCCTTACTCTGGGAACATATATGCTTACTTTCATCCCACATATCCCAAAAAGAGATACCTTTTCTGGGATGTCTGAACCCTCAAAACCAATTTTGACTGTTTCTAATGGTATGAGCTTGAATGTTTCGTTGTTGTCATCGGTTGTAATTTTCTGCCTTCTTGCTAATCTTTCAATTGACTTAATTTTTATGTTAGAAGTAATATTATCCATAATTTCATTCTCAGAAAAACCGAGGGGCACCCCTTTAATTACTCCATAGGATTCCACATAGTCTTTTGGTATAAATACCACTAAATTCATTTTTTTTAACTCCTCATTTAAAACTAATCATTTGCTTCGCTGAAAACCTTAAAATAAATCTTGTATAGTGTAGGCGCAAGAGCTACGATTTCTTTAATTCCTTTGATTTTAAGGTGTCTTATTTTTGGTGCCATTTTTGGTGTTTTTGTTTTCGAAGATGGTACTGTTCTTAGTCGATACTATTACAGCCGCATCACCGATGTGGCACTCACTATACAACACTGTTTCTCTTTCGATACCTACATTTGATGGGTTTATAATCGGATTAGTATTTTTATTCAGTGTTTTAGTCATTTCAGTATTTCCAGTAAAACCATTTATGGCATTTGTGTGAGAATTGTGAACGGTCACACCGTCAGAAGCCTCCACCATTTTGTTACTGTCATCGTCTATCAGCATTTTGTTATTTATGTCTGTATTGGTGTTGTCGCTTTTTTGTTCCTTGCGCATCTTTTTTGCTGGGTACTTTTCGTTAGTCAAGCTGTCGAATATGTCCTCTTTCACACTTGAACACAAAGCACTGAAGTTTTTTGCTATTGTTTTTTGGGTTTGAATTTTGCTGCTTTTTGCCACCTGATCAGGGGGTTTCAATTTGGCAGACACCGAGTGACCGGCGTCCGCCATACTTGCTGGTTTAACCAGATTGCCAAAGACTTACCTCTCCTTTGGGAAATGAAAGAGGAAAAATTTATATATTGATGAAGATTTGTATGAAATAAACAATGATCCAATTTTTACAATCACTTTTAATTAAGCCTTTGTTGCTTGGAAAAAGTCACTTTTCAGACTGTTAAGAAAAAACACGACCGGTCTCGCTCGCTGATGAAAAGGAAGTGCATTTAATACAATGTGTTAGATTAACTGCCGGTTGATTGTTTCGGCGGCTGGTCACACTCGAACCATCGAATCGAAATCTGTACTTTCAGCGAATTTCATGTCAGACCCAGTACCAGTACACTTTAGTTTGACTTTTTATAGAGTATTACACGTCACAATTTCTAACACCAACATTTACGCACATACGAAAGAGCCCAGTCCAAAAAACTCTGAGGCACAGCTCAGCGCCAATGCAGTTAGAAACTTAAAAATTTACAGTAATTTGTGAGTAGTACTGTAGTATTGGTTACTCTTTGCCAGCACTCAACACTGGAAGCTTTTCCATTTCATCTGTTGCATCGTTTATTTTTCTGACAATCGCCGTTACTCTAAAGCGACGCACACTTGAGCATGCACATACACATCGATGAGTGGAAGAGTATATACTCTAGTACTGGCGGTGGCGATTGACCATGCCCGAACTACTGATTTGGCTAGTTCCTACGACCACTCAAAGAAGAGACAAAAAATGTTGCTCTGTATACTCTACAACCCACCGCGCACCAGCCACCGTACTAGTTCGGTTGGGATGCAACGTCTCACCAGTAGACGAAGAAACGAAAAAGCATGAGAGGAAAATAAAGAGAGCAGTTAGGTAAAAATTATGCTGTCCTGCTTTTTTCCAATTCCTGCCCTCTCCCTTTTCTGTTTTCGGTCACTGCATTGCTTTAATGTTCTTTTGCGTTTGGAGTTTGTGCAAATCAGTGCGGCTGACCAAGTAATTATAATTATTCAATTTTAAACAGTAAGTCAAAGCAAATGTAGCAAACGGCATTTGCGTAGGCTCAATAAAGAAATATAAGACAAATATTCAGCCAAACATAATCGTGTTAGCGGAGAAACAGTGTCGTGCAGTGAAAAAGAAAAAGTTGAAGGCCGTGAAACAGGAGAGACAATCGACGAAAATGAAAAAATGGAAAATGAAAAATGCTTTTTGTTTTTTTATATGCCTATTATATCTGTACTTTATATTTATAGATGCCATAACTGTAGATACGGGGACTGGATCAGCTGAAGTCCAGCTTAGGAAGGCCCTACAGCTGCAAAAAAAACGTTTTTTCAAAAACAGTACCACCGCGAACAGCAGACTTTAATTAGTAAATTTAAAAACTAAAATGAAATATATAATAAAATAAAAATTTAAATATGAAATGAAATGAAGATTGATAACCTACTTCATGGGTACCCATTTTACTAGCTACTTCATGGGTACCCATTTCACTAGCTACTACATGGGTACCCATTTTACTAGCTACTAGACGAGTACCCATATCACTAGTTCGGGGCTAAACGATGTGGTGTTGCTGGTCCCCATGTCGTAGGAAATTGCGGGTAAAAATGGAAATGATGAAAAGCATTGTTAGGGGTTAGTAAAGAAAGTACCCCTGGTCTGTTAGGGAGTGGTGATATCACCACCTCCGAACTAGTTCCCAGTACTGCTGGGATACGACTGCGCTTATTTATTAGTTAACTGAACATTGTCCGTACCGGTTGTTGTTTTCTGTTTTGTGCTGCAGTCATACCGATAAACCTTGAATTAATCTATTCATATGTGTAGTTCGTGTGTGTTCGTGTGCTGTTTGCGAAAATTACTAATTATTGATACATCTATTACCGCCGATACCGAATATCCACCCGGTTAGTCTAGGAAAATGACGAAGAGCAAGAAAAAGAAGGCCGCTTCTGACAAGAACAGTAATATAAAAGGGGAAGAGATCGCTACCGCCTACATAGTGACGCCGCCGGGCACGCCACCAAAAAACGGACTTAAGACCGCCAACAACTACGGCAATGGCACGAGTGGAAGTTCCACTGTCCCTGGGGTAAGCAACAGGTCCATGGCTACGGGGCTTTCCTTGCTCATCAAAACCATGTTGCTCTTCCCCATAGAACGGGAAATCATTGGGCAGTTTCTGCTGGAGATGGGCGACAGTCAGAAGATCAGTGCTCGCAATGATTGGTACGTGGATAAGACGCAAATGCGGATGCTCTTCGAGGGCTATCTGGAAAAGAGTCCCAAATACACGGAGCTTCGCCTTAAGCTGTCAGCCAATGGAGCCTATAAAGTGAGTATCGGGGCGCTCTCAGTTCAGCAAAGACACTCTCGCACGCATACTAAAAAAGCCCGTTCGCGATAAGAAGGAATACAAACACATACAGATTTTGCATGCATTTCCTTTGTTTGCCAACCTTCGACACTCGTCGACGCGACTCAAAAATCTTATCCATGCAGCATTCATATACAAGTGTAAAATATAGATTACCTGTTCGAGTATCACCAACGAGTCAATGAATCATTGTGGGCACACCACACATCTCGCTCGGTTTGCTTACCAAACTTAAAAAAAAACGAGGGGGAACGTTGTGAGTTGCTGCGGAGACCGCAACTCTACCCGATACTAAGTCAGTATGGCTCTCCTCCGGCAGACGCCGCTAATATTAAACGACACGACAAGGAGTGCGTGCGAGAGAGACAGAAAATCAGTCTGAGCGTGACGTCGGGGGCTGCGTAGCCAGTGCAAATTGATTTGTTCCTTTTGGCTATAAAAATGATCTGATCTGATCCAGATTCAGCAATCTGATATATATGATCATTATCTATGATTCTGCGTTTTTAGTTTTCTCGTATACTCAATATTGTGGATGCAACAGATTTTCGTCTTTTGTGGGGGCGGAAGGGGGTGGGGCGAAATTTTGAGATATACGTTTTATAGCGAGATCTAACAGGAGTGCGGATACCAAATTTGGTTACTCTAGCCTTAATAGTCTCTGAGATTTGTGAGTATCCCCAGATTTTCATCCTTTGCGGGGGCGGAAGGGGGTGTGGCGAAATTTTGAAACAAACTCGTCTCGGTCCGATATATTAGAAGTGTGGATACCAAATTTGGTTGCTCTAGCTTTTATAGTCTCTGAGATCTAGGCGCTAATGTTTTACTCTAAGCAAAGCCGGCTATGCTACGTGTGTGTTAGAGAGAGACAGGGCGAGACAAAATGAAATTGTTTTCTTGATTCTGGCTATAATAATTATACGATCTGGTTCAGATTTTGCACTCTAGAACATATAGTCATCCTCTACGATTCTGCGTTTTTGGTTTTATCGTATCTTTAAAAATGTGGATGCCACAGATTTTCGTCTTTTGTGGGGGCGGAAGTGGGCGGGGCGAAGTTTTGAAATATTTTTGTAGCAGTGACATATCACAGAAGTCTGGGTCCAAAACATCGTTGCTCTAGCTCTTATAGTCTTTGAGCACTAGGCGCTGAAGGGGACGGACAGACGGACGGACGGACAGACGGACGGACGGACAGACGGACAGACAGACATGGCTCAATCGACTCGGCTATTGATGATATTGATATTGATATATACTTTATGGGGTCGGAAACGATTCCTTCTGGACGTTACACACATCCACTTTTACCACAAATCTAATATACCCCAATACTCATTTTGAGTATCGGGTATAAAAAGGGGTCAAAAGTTTAAGTCAGCAGTTTTGATGAAGATTGCCAGCTCTCTGAGATGTAGCGGCTCTTTTTTGATTAATAATTGATGTAAATTGTTATAATATTTAAAGATTTTGAATTTCCTTCTGAACCCGGCAAATCTTTGGCAATCGAAGATCAGGTGTTCGGCATATTCAGTTACATTGCACGTTTCGCAGATATTTGAGTCAATTGCTTTGATTCTGTGTAGGAAGACTTTGTCGTATGTGTGTCCCGTTATAAGTCTGTTAATGGTCTTGATGCTTTTAGCATTCCATTTAAGAGAAAAATGACAGGGTTTACTGGGTATGTCTGGAAATATGTCTATGAGGCTGGATCCCTTTGTCCTACACTTCGTCCTGTAGTCCTCATTCCATTTGTGTACTAAAAAGTTCCTAATTTCTCTTTGAGCCTCCTTGTAGCTGTATTTTATATTTATTGTAAACCCCTCACTTGTAGCAGCCTTTGCTGCTATGTCAGTCTTTTCGTTGATGGCCACACCCTTGTGACCAGGGACCCATAGAATGTCAAGTTTCTGAATGTCTGATTGGTTAATTATGTTGTGAATATCATTCACTAGGTACGAGTCTGTATTCTTATTTTTAATTAAATTAATAGCTCCTAATCCATCACTTCAAATCACAGCCTTTTTGTAATTATATTTAAGACATAGTTCGAAGGCCTTTTTAAGGCCTACGAGTTCGGCACCTACTGAGGATAATCTGTTTTCTATTTTGTACTTGTGGATATTTCCACTAGGCCATTCTACTATTCCTATGCCACATGTACTTTCTGTAACTGATGCATCTGTTGATAGAATGTTCCAGTCGTCCTTTCTGTACTTGTTCAGAATCTCATAAAATATAGTTTTTATTTCTTCATTCGAGTATTCTTATTTACCCTTAGTTAAAAATTTATCTAATACATGGATTTTGTTACATGTGTTAACACTATCACAGTCTTGAGTGTTTACAAAGATGGAATTAAATTCTCTTAAAGTACGTGTGTAACTCGTATCCGCTTTTGAGCGTATTAGCTCGTCAAACATTGTTGGATTGAACCTTTTAATTTTAAGCAGTTCTTTGGCTGTAAGCCATTTCGCCCTGAAAACAGGTGGCATTACACCAGCGAGGACAAAAATTTCGTGTTTGCTTGTGTCAGGTGGCACCCAACACACCTTCTGAGTGATTTAGCTTGCGCTATTTCTATATCTTTACTTGCTCCAGATCCCATGTCTGAAAAACTTGTGATAGCATATTGTTGTTTTGTTCTAATAAAAGCTTTGAAGATGTTGGTACTTGCTTTAGGTTTTAGACCTGATTTGATAGTAGTCGCAAGCTGGAGGAGTCTGTTGCCTTTTTTTGTTTGTTCTTTAACCATTTTTACATGACTGACATTTGACATGTTTGCGCTAATCAGTCTGCCTAAGAAACGGATATCTTTTCGATTTGGTATAGGCACATTTCCAACAGAAATATTTACCGCTCTGACCTGTCTTTTTCCTACATTCATTGCTGCAGATTTGCTTGGATTGAAGCTAAAACCGAGATCACCACATAGAAGGTTAAAGTCATTTAGTTTTTTATTAAGGTTTTCAACCGCTACAGTAAACTCTCTGTTGTGAGAGATTATAACGAAGTCATCTGCAAATTGCATCATATGAGTATTTCTATCACAGATCTGATGTAGTCTTTTTGTGTATACATTAAAAAGGAGGGGCTACAGACAAGAGCCCTGTGGGATTCCTCCTTGAACTACCTGAACAGCTTCCCCTATTTTCAGTAGTCAAAAAACTGATGATCCAGTCAATGTATGTTTTAGGAAAACACTCATTTTCCATTAGTCTTTTTAAGAATTTCAGGTTCCCCACTTCCGCCCCACAAAGGACGAAAATCTGTGGCATCCACATTTTTAAAGATACGATAAAACCAAAAACGCAGAATCGTAGAGGATGACTATATGCTTTAGAATGTAAGATCTCAACCAGATCGTATAATTATTATAGCCAGAATCAAGAAAACAATTTCATTCTTTCTCGCTCTGTCTCTCTCTAACACACAGGTTTCATGGTCGGTTTTGCCAATTGCAAAATATGAGTTCAAGGATCTCAGAACCTATAAGAGCCAGAGCAACCAAATTTGGTATCCACACTCCTGTGACCTTGACCGTTTCGTGTCCAAATTTCGCCACACCCCTTCCGCCCCCGCAAAGGACGAAAATCTGGGGCATCCACAAATCTCAGAGACTATTAAGGCTAGAGTAACCAAATTTGGTATCCGCACTTCTGTTAGATCTCACTATAAAACGTATATCTCAGAATTTCGCCCCACCCCCTTCCGCCCCCACAAAGGACGAAAATCTGTTGCATCCACAATATTGCACATTCGAGAAAACTAAAAACGCAGAATCATAGATAACGACCATATCTATCAGATTGCTGAATCAGATAATTTTTATAGCCAAAAGGATCAAATCAATTTGCACTGGCTACGCAGCGCCCGACGTCACGCTCAGACTGATTTTCTGTTTCTCTCGCACGCACTCTTTGTCGTGTCGTTAAATATTAGCAGCGTCTGCCGGAGGAGAGCCATACTGACTTAGTATCGGGTATAACTGTAGAGTTGCAGTGTCCGCAGCAACTCACAACGTTCCCCCTCGTTTTGGTATGCATAATATCTGTAGGGTATAATCTTGTTTTCTTGTATATGCTTTTCCAGCCTGGCTTTCACCATGCCATTTACTGTCTTGGCTAGAACCGAAATGAGGGATATGGGTCGAAAATGTTTTAAGTCAGTCAGATCCATGTTTTTTTTCGGTATTGGTACAATTCTGATAGATCACCTCCATTCGACTTGAAAATCGCACATAGCCACTCGACGGTTGTAAAAATGTACAAGTTCTGTCTTTATACTAGTGTTAAGAGCACTCAGCATCTCGTATGTGATGTGATCTATTCCTCCTGCCGTTTTTCTGTTTCTAACTAACACAGCCTCTAACTCTTCCAAGGAAAAGAAAGGATTTTCATTGTTCTTCGTTGAGTACATTTCTTCGTCTACATCCTTTGCTTCTGAGGTTATTTGTTCGTTAAGGAATTCCAGGTATGGCCCAGCTTTGTCAGGGTCGAAAATTTCTGGGGTGTCCTCTTGACAGTTTTTTAGATTTCTGAGGAATCTCCAGGCTTCTCTTGAGTTCGATTTTACATTTAACTCTGTTAACTTCCTGGCATAGCTAGTTCTTTTGGCAATTTTAACAGATTTTTTCCATTTAACCTTGAGGTTAACAGCAGAACAATAATTTTGAAAGGAGGGTTCTGAAGCTGCCTTCTTCTGCGACTCTGCAAACTCCCTGAATAATTTGGCTAAATTCTCGTCCCACCATAATTTTGGACATTTGTTTTTGATTTCATAAGTAGCTGCTTTTATTTCCTGTTGGATGTTCTTCGCTAAATTATCCATATCTTTGTCGGCCTCAAACTGGCTTAGCTTTTTCAGTAGCCTGTTTTTGGCAAGGAAAGTTTTGAGTTTGTGTTGATATCCTGCTGTTTCAAAGGTTATTGGGTGATGGTGGCTGCCTCCTAGGTAAAACTTTTCGCATTTCCAATTCTCTATATGAATACCCTTTGTGAAAGTTAAATCGAGTACAGACCCTGATGTTGAGTCGATGTGTCTTCTGAATGTGAGACTGTGGTCATTTGCTAGACTATAGCCATGAGAAAAGTTCCCTTTCCACTGTTGGTTCTGTCTCCAGAAAAGGTATGTCTTGCGTTAAAATCTCCTGCAATTATGACTTTTCCGAATGCATCTAAATATTCAAGGCGATTGTTAATCGCTTGCTTGAAGGATGCAAGAGACAACAAAGGTTCAAAATATACTGAGGTGATAAAAAATTTATCTTTGTTGTTGATGGTTCTTGCTATAATTATATCTTGCTCTGTCTCATATATCAGTCTTTTAACTCTTAAGTCTTTTTTGTAGGCAATCGCCACTCCTCCATAACCGTCCTCTCTATGTTTTTCTAACATATTGAAGTTGGCTAGTTTCCTAAAACGACAGTCAGAAGATCAGTGCTCGCAATGATTGGTACGTGGATAAGACGCAAATGCGGATGCTCTTCGAGGACTATCTGGAAAAGAGTCCCAAATACACGGAGCTTCGCCTTAAGCTGTCAGCCAATGGAGCCTATAAAGTGAGTATCGGGGCGCTCTCAGTTCAGCAAAGACACTCTCGCACGCATACTAAAAAAGCCCGTTCGCGATAAGAAGGAATACAAACACATACAGATTTTGCATGCATTTCCTTTGTTTGCCAACCTTCGACACTCGTCGACGCGACTCAAAAATCTTATCCATGCAGCATTCATATACAAGTGTAAAATATAGATTACCTGTTCGAGTATCACCAACGAGTCAATGAATCATTGTGGGCACACCACACATCTCGCTCGGTTTGCTTACCAAACTTAAAAAAAAACGAGGGGGAACGTTGTGAGTTGCTGCGGAGACCGCAACTCTACAGTTATACCCGATACTAAGTCAGTATGGCTCTCCTCCGGCAGACGCCGCTAATATTAAACGACACGACAAGGAGTGCGTGCGAGAGAGACAGAAAATCAGTCTGAGCGTGACGTCGGGGGCTGCGTAGCCAGTGCAAATTGATTTGTTCCTTTTGGCTATAAAAATGATCTGATCTGATCCAGATTCAGCAATCTGATATATATGATCATTATCTATGATTCTGCGTTTTTAGTTTTCTCGTATACTCAATATTGTGGATGCAACAGATTTTCGTCTTTTGTGGGGCGGAAGGGGGTGGGGCGAAATTTTGAGATATACGTTTTATAGCGAGATCTAACAGGAGTGCGGATACCAAATTTGGTTACTCTAGCCTTAATAGTCTCTGAGATTTGTGAGTATCCCCAGATTTTCATCCTTTGCGGGGGCGGAAGGGGGTGTGGCGAAATTTTGAAACAAACTCGTCTCGGTCCGATATATTAGAAGTGTGGATACCAAATTTGGTTGCTCTAGCTTTTATAGTCTCTGAGATCTAGGCGCTAATGTTTTACTCTAAGCAAAGCCGGCTATGCTACGTGTGTGTTAGAGAGAGACAGGGCGAGACAAAATGAAATTGTTTTCTTGATTCTGGCTATAATAATTATACGATCTGGTTCAGATTTTGCACTCTAGAACATATAGTCATCCTCTACGATTCTGCGTTTTTGGTTTTATCGTATCTTTAAAAATGTGGATGCCACAGATTTTCGTCCTTTGTGGGGGCGGAAGTGGGCGGGGCGAAGTTTTGAAATATTTTTGTAGCAGTGACATATCACAGAAGTCTGGGTCCAAAACATCGTTGCTCTAGCTCTTATAGTCTTTGAGCACTAGGCGCTGAAGGGGACGGACAGACGGACGGACGGACAGACGGACGGACGGACAGACGGACAGACAGACATGGCTCAATCGACTCGGCTATTGATGATATTGATATTGATATATACTTTATGGGGTCGGAAACGATTCCTTCTGGACGTTACACACATCCACTTTTACCACAAATCTAATATACCCCAATACTCATTTTGAGTATCGGGTATAAAAAGGGGTCAAAAGTTTAAGTCAGCAGTTTTGATGAAGATTGCCAGCTCTCTGAGATGTAGCGGCTCTTTTTTGATTAATAATTGATGTAAATTGTTATAATATTTAAAGATTTTGAATTTCCTTCTGAACCCGGCAAATCTTTGGCAATCGAAGATCAGGTGTTCGGCATATTCAGTTACATTGCACGTTTCGCAGATATTTGAGTCAATTGCTTTGATTCTGTGTAGGAAGACTTTGTCGTATGTGTGTCCCGTTATAA
Organism: Drosophila miranda; assembly: GCF_003369915.1. Classification (NCBI taxonomy): domain Eukaryota; kingdom Metazoa; phylum Arthropoda; class Insecta; order Diptera; family Drosophilidae; genus Drosophila; species Drosophila miranda. The sequence goes on from NW_022881614.1 coordinate 27,563,987, forward strand.
GTCTGTTAATGGTCTTGATGCTTTTAGCATTCCATTTAAGAGAAAAATGACAGGGTTTACTGGGTATGTCTGGAAATATGTCTATGAGGCTGGATCCCTTTGTCCTACACTTCGTCCTGTAGTCCTCATTCCATTTGTGTACTAAAAAGTTCCTAATTTCTCTTTGAGCCTCCTTGTAGCTGTATTTTATATTTATTGTAAACCCCTCACTTGTAGCAGCCTTTGCTGCTATGTCAGTCTTTTCGTTGATGGCCACACCCTTGTGACCAGGGACCCATAGAATGTCAAGTTTCTGAATGTCTGATTGGTTAATTATGTTGTGAATATCATTCACTAGGTACGAGTCTGTATTCTTATTTTTAATTAAATTAATAGCTCCTAATCCATCACTTCAAATCACAGCCTTTTTGTAATTATATTTAAGACATAGTTCGAAGGCCTTTTTAAGGCCTACGAGTTCGGCACCTACTGAGGATAATCTGTTTTCTATTTTGTACTTGTGGATATTTCCACTAGGCCATTCTACTATTCCTATGCCACATGTACTTTCTGTAACTGATGCATCTGTTGATAGAATGTTCCAGTCGTCCTTTCTGTACTTGTTCAGAATCTCATAAAATATAGTTTTTATTTCTTCATTCGAGTATTCTTATTTACCCTTAGTTAAAAATTTATCTAATACATGGATTTTGTTACATGTGTTAACACTATCACAGTCTTGAGTGTTTACAAAGATGGAATTAAATTCTCTTAAAGTACGTGTGTAACTCGTATCCGCTTTTGAGCGTATTAGCTCGTCAAACATTGTTGGATTGAACCTTTTAATTTTAAGCAGTTCTTTGGCTGTAAGCCATTTCGCCCTGAAAACAGGTGGCATTACACCAGCGAGGACAAAAATTTCGTGTTTGCTTGTGTCAGGTGGCACCCCAACACACCTTCTGAGTGATTTAGCTTGCGCTATTTCTATATCTTTACTTGCTCCAGATCCCATTTCTGAAAAACTTGTGATAGCATATTGTTGTTTTGTTCTAATAAAAGCTTTGAAGATGTTGGTACTTGCTTTAGGTTTTAGACCTGATTTGATAGTAGTCGCAAGCTGGAGGAGTCTGTTGCCTTTTTTTGTTTGTTCTTTAACCATTTTTACATGACTGACATTTGACATGTTTGCGCTAATCAGTCTGCCTAAGAAACGGATATCTTTTCGATTTGGTATAGGCACATTTCCAACAGAAATATTTACCGCTCTCACCTGTCTTTTTCCTACATTCATTGCTGCAGATTTGCTTGGATTGAAGCTAAAACCGAGATCACCACATAGAAGGTTAAAGTCATTTAGTTTTTTATTAAGGTTTTCAACCGCTACAGTAAACTCTCTGTTGTGAGAGATTATAACGAAGTCATCTGCAAATTGCATCATATGAGTATTTCTATCACAGATCTGATGTAGTCTTTTTGTGTATACATTAAAAAGGAGGGGCTACAGACAAGAGCCCTGTGGGATTCCTCCTTGAACTACCTGAACAGCTTCCCCTATTTTCAGTAGTCAAAAACTGATGATCCAGTCAATGTATGTTTTAGGAAAACACTCATTTTCCATTAGTCTTTTTAAGAATTTCAGGTTCCCCACTTCCGCCCCACAAAGGACGAAAATCTGTGGCATCCACATTTTTAAAGATACGATAAAACCAAAAACGCAGAATCGTAGAGGATGACTATATGCTTTAGAATGTAAGATCTCAACCAGATCGTATAATTATTATAGCCAGAATCAAGAAAACAATTTCATTCTTTCTCGCTCTGTCTCTCTCTAACACACAGGTTTCATGGTCGGTTTTGCCAATTGCAAAATATGAGTTCAAGGATCTCAGAACCTATAAGAGCCAGAGCAACCAAATTTGGTATCCACACTCCTGTGACCTTGACCGTTTCGTGTCCAAATTTCGCCACACCCCCTTCCGCCCCCGCAAAGGACGAAAATCTGGGGCATCCACAAATCTCAGAGACTATTAAGGCTAGAGTAACCAAATTTGGTATCCGCACTTCTGTTAGATCTCACTATAAAACGTATATCTCAGAATTTCGCCCCACCCCCTTCCGCCCCCACAAAGGACGAAAATCTGTTGCATCCACAATATTGCACATTCGAGAAAACTAAAAACGCAGAATCATAGATAACGACCATATCTATCAGATTGCTGAATCAGATAATTTTTATAGCCAAAAGGATCAAATCAATTTGCACTGGCTACGCAGCGCCCGACGTCACGCTCAGACTGATTTTCTGTTTCTCTCGCACGCACTCTTTGTCGTGTCGTTAAATATTAGCAGCGTCTGCCGGAGGAGAGCCATACTGACTTAGTATCGGGTATAACTGTAGAGTTGCAGTGTCCGCAGCAACTCACAACGTTCCCCCTCGTTTTGGTATGCATAATATCTGTAGGGTATAATCTTGTTTTCTTGTATATGCTTTTCCAGCCTGGCTTTCACCATGCCATTTACTGTCTTGGCTAGAACCGAAATGAGGGATATGGGTCGAAAATGTTTTAAGTCAGTCAGATCCATGTTTTTTTTCGGTATTGGTACAATTCTGATAGATCACCTCCATTCGACTTGAAAATCGCACATAGCCACTCGACGGTTGTAAAAATGTACAAGTTCTGTCTTTATACTAGTGTTAAGAGCACTCAGCATCTCGTATGTGATGTGATCTATTCCTCCTGCCGTTTTTCTGTTTCTAACTAACACAGCCTCTAACTCTTCCAAGGAAAAGAAAGGATTTTCATTGTTCTTCGTTGAGTACATTTCTTCGTCTACATCCTTTGCTTCTGAGGTTATTTGTTCGTTAAGGAATTCCAGGTATGGCCCAGCTTTGTCAGGGTCGAAAATTTCTGGGGTGTCCTCTTGACAGTTTTTTAGATTTCTGAGGAATCTCCAGGCTTCTCTTGAGTTCGATTTTACATTTAACTCTGTTAACTTCCTGGCATAGCTAGTTCTTTTGGCAATTTTAACAGATTTTTTCCATTTAACCTTGAGGTTAACAGCAGAACAATAATTTTGAAAGGAGGGTTCTGAAGCTGCCTTCTTCTGCGACTCTGCAAACTCCCTGAATAATTTGGCTAAATTCTCGTCCCACCATAATTTTGGACATTTGTTTTTGATTTCATAAGTAGCTGCTTTTATTTCCTGTTGGATGTTCTTCGCTAAATTATCCATATCTTTGTCGGCCTCAAACTGGCTTAGCTTTTTCAGTAGCCTGTTTTTGGCAAGGAAAGTTTTGAGTTTGTGTTGATATCCTGCTGTTTCAAAGGTTATTGGGTGATGGTGGCTGCCTCCTAGGTAAAACTTTTCGCATTTCCAATTCTCTATATGAATACCCTTTGTGAAAGTTAAATCGAGTACAGACCCTGATGTTGAGTCGATGTGTCTTCTGAATGTGAGACTGTGGTCATTTGCTAGACTATAGCCATGAGAAAAGTTCCCTTTCCACTGTTGGTTCTGTCTCCAGAAAAGGTATGTCTTGCGTTAAAATCTCCTGCAATTATGACTTTTCCGAATGCATCTAAATATTCAAGGCGATTGTTAATCGCTTGCTTGAAGGATGCAAGAGACAACAAAGGTTCAAAATATACTGAGGTGATAAAAAATTTATCTTTGTTGTTGATGGTTCTTGCTATAATTATATCTTGCTCTGTCTCATATATCAGTCTTTTAACTCTTAAGTCTTTTTTGTAGGCAATCGCCACTCCTCCATAACCGTCCTCTCTATGTTTTTCTAACATATTGAAGTTGGCTAGTTTCCTAAAACGGAGATCGTGAGAGAAAACTTCAGCCAGAATGGCGAAGTCGAAGTTTTCATTGTTTAAGTAGAATACTAGGTCGTTTTTATTGGATTTAATAGATTGAATGTTATGTTGTAAAAATTTCATATTTATTTAGATGTTTTAAAAAGGTTCGTTTCTCTCTGTTTGTTCATTTTTCTGTCTGCATTATGTTCCATATTGTAATCATTTGTACTGGTCACTTTTTTTGATGGATGTGACACATCATTTGAGTCGACTAAACGAGACAACATGTCAACCATCTGTTGAATGGTAAATTTGTTTTCTTTTAGTTCTTTGTTTTCAAAAAATGGTACGTGATTACTAGAATCGCTGGTATATGATTCTAAGTGATAGTGGGGTTTTTGTGCAGGAACCAAAGGTCTCTGCACTAACCTGCTCGCATAACTGTGTTTTTTTAAAACTTCATTTGCTTTAACGTTTTTGTTTTGAACATTTTCCTCATTTATGTCTAGTTTTGGATAGTTTTTTTCATAATTATCTAACAGCGAAAAGTTTTGATGGATTGAGTAAGTGCTAAGCACTTCCTTACGCGCGATTTTTTTGATAGTCATTATTTTGTTAATGTCCATCTCCTTTTCCCATACTGGGCACATCAGTCTGACCCTAGCTGAGTGATTTTTCCCATTGCAAAGGATACACTTGAGACCAGTGCACGACCCATTGCACTCCTCGACTCCGCATTTATAGCACCTCCTAGCTGATTTGCATCTGGTCGAAGTGTGACCAAGTCTGCCACAATTATAACATTGCCTTACTCTGGGAACATATATGCTTACTTTCATCCCACATATCCCAAAAAGAGATACCTTTTCTGGGATGTCTGAACCCTCAAAACCAGTTTTGACTGTTTCTAATGGTATGAGCTTGAATGTTTCGTTGTTGTCATCGGTTGTAATTTTCTGCCTTCTTGCTAATCTTTCAATTGACTTAATTTTTATGTTAGAAGTAATATTATCTATAATTTCATTCTCAGAAAAACCGAGGGGCACCCCTTTAATTACTCCATAGGATTCCACATAGTCTTTTGGTATAAATACCACTAAATTCATTTTTTTTAACTCCTCATTTAAAACTAATCATTTGCTTCGCTGAAAACCTTAAAATAAATCTTGTATAGTGTAGGCGCAAGAGCTACGATTTCTTTAATTCCTTTGATTTTAAGGTGTCTTATTTTTGGTGCCATTTTTGGTGTTTTTGTTTTCGAAGATGGTACTGTTCTTAGTCGATACTAGTACAGCCGCATCACCGATGTGGCACTCACTATACAGCACTGTTTCTCTTTCGATACCTACATTTGATGGGTTTATAATCGGATTAGTATTTTTATTCAGTGTTTTAGTCATTTCAGTATTTCCAGTAAAACCATTTATGGCATTTGTGTGAGAATTGTGAACGGTCACACCGTCAGAAGCCTCCACCATTTTGTTACTGTCATCGTCTATCAGCATTTTGTTATTTATGTCTGTATTGGTGTTGTCGCTTTTTTGTTCCTTGCGCATCTTTTTTGCTGGGTACTTTTCGTTAGTCAAGCTGTCGAATATGTCCTCTTTCACACTTGAACACAAAGCACTGAAGTTTTTTGCTATTGTTTTTTGGGTTTGAATTTTGCTGCTTTTTGCCACCTGATCAGGGGGTTTCAATTTGGCAGACACCGAGTGACCGGCGTCCGCCATACTTGCTGGTTTAACCAGATTGCCAAAGACTTACCTCTCCTTTGGGAAATGAAAGAGGAAAAATTTATATATTGATGAAGATTTGTATGAAATAAACAATGATCCAATTTTAACAATCACTTGTAATTAAGCCTTTGGTGCTTGGAAAAAGTCACTTTTCAGACTGTTAAGAAAAAACACGACCGGTCTCGCTCGCTGATGAAAAGGAAGTGCATTTAATACAATGTGTTAGATTAACTGCCGGTTGATTGTTTCGGCGGCTGGTCACACTCGAACCATCGAATCGAAATCTGTACTTTCAGCGAATTTCATGTCAGACCCAGTACCAGTACACTTTAGTTTGACTTTTTATAGAGTATTACACGTCACAATTTCTAACACCAACAATTACGCACATACGAAAGAGCCCAGTCCAAAAAACTCTGAGGCACAGCTCAGCGCCAATGCAGTTAGAAACTTAAAAATTTACAGTAATTTGTGAGTAGTACTGTAGTATTGGTTACTCTTTGCCAGCACTCAACACTGGAAGCTTTTCCATTTCATCTGTTGCATCGTTTATTTTTCTGACAATCGCCGTTACTCTAAAGCGACGCACACTTGAGCATGCACATACACATCGATGAGTGGAAGAGTATATACTCTAGTACTGGCGGTGGCGATTGACCATGCCCGAACTACTGATTTGGCTAGTTCCTACGTGGGTACTTTCCGGACTAACCCTATGGTAAACGAACGCCGAACCACTCAAAGAAGAGACAAAAAATGTTGCTCTGTATACTCTACAACCCACCGCGCACCAGCCACCGTACTAGTTCGGTTGGGATGCAACGTCTCACCAGTAGACGAAGAAACGAAAAAGCATGAGAGGAAAATAAAGAGAGCAGTTAGCTAAAAATTATGCTGTCCTGCTTTTTTCCAATTCCTGCCGTCTCCCTTTTCTGTTTTCGGTCACTGCATTGCTGGAATGTTCTTTTGCGTTTGGAGTTTGTGCAAATCAGTGCGGCTGACCAAGTAATTATAATTATTCAATTTTAAACAGTAAGTCAAAGCAAATGTAGCAAACGGCATTTGCGTAGGCTCAATAAAGAAATATAAGACAAATATTCAGCCAAACATAATCGTGTTAGCGGAGAAACAGTGTCGTGCAGTGAAAAAGAAAAAGTTGAAGGCCGCGAAATAGGAGAGACAATCGACGAAAATGAAAAAATGGAAAATGAAAAATGCTTTTTGTTTTTTTATATGCCTATTATATCTGTACTTTATATTTATAGATGCCATAACTGTAGATACGGGGACTGGATCAGCTGAAGTCCAGCTTAGGAAGGCCCTACAGCTGCAAAAAAAAACGTTTTTTCAAAAACAGTACCACCGCGAACAGCAGACTTTAATTAGTAAATTTAAAAACTAAAATGAAATATATAATAAAATAAAAATTTAAATATGAAATGAAATGAAGATTGATAACCTACTTCATGGGTACCCATTTTACTAGCTACTTCATGGGTACCCATTTCACTAGCTACTACATGGGTACCCATTTCACTAGCTACTAGACGAGTACCCATATCACTAGTTCGGGGCTAAACGATGTGGTGTCGCTGGTCCCCATGTCGTAGGAAATTGCGGGTAAAAATGGAAATGATGAAAAGCATTGTTAGGGGTTAGTAAAGAAAGTACCCCTGGTCTGTTAGGGAGTGGTGATATCACCACCTCCGAACTAGTTCCCAGTACTGCTGAGATACGACTGCGCTTATTTATTAGTTAACTGAACATTGTCCGTACCGGTTGTTGTTTTCTGTTTTGTGCTGCAGTCATACCGATAAACCTTGAATTAATCTATTCATATGTGTAGTTCGTGTGTGTTCGTGTGCTGTTTGCGAAAATTACTAATTATTGATACATCTATTACCGCCGATACCGAATATCCACCCGGTTAGTCTAGGAAAATGACGAAGAGCAAGAAAAAGAAAGGCCGCTTCTGACAAGAACAGTAATATAAAAGGGGAAGAGATCGCTACCGCCTACATAGTGACGCCGCCGGGCACGCCACCAAAAAACGGACTTAAGACCGCCAACAACTACGGCAATGGCACGAGTGGAAGTTCCACTGTCCCCTGGGGTAAGCAACAGGTCCATGGCTACGGGGCTTTCCTTGCTCATCAAAACCATGTTGCTCTTCCCCATAGAACGGGAAATCATTGGGCAGTTTCTGCTGGAGATGGGCGACAGTCAGAAGATCAGTGCTCGCAATGATTGGTACGTGGATAAGACGCAAATGCGGATGCTCTTCGAGGACTATCTGGAAAAGAGTCCCAAATACACGGAGCTTCGCCTTAAGCTGTCAGCCAATGGAGCCTATAAAGTGAGTATCGGGGCGCTCTCAGTTCAGCAAAGACACTCTCGCACGCATACTAAAAAAGCCCGTTCGCGATAAGAAGGAATACAAACACATACAGATTTTGCATGCATTTCCTTTGTTTGCCAACCTTCGACACTCGTCGACGCGACTCAAAAATCTTATCCATGCAGCATTCATATACAAGTGTAAAATATAGATTACCTGTTCGAGTATCACCAACGAGTCAATGAATCATTGTGGGCACACCACACATCTCGCTCGGTTTGCTTACCAAACTTAAAAAAAAATGAGGGGGAACGTTGTGAGTTGCTGCGGAGACCGCAACTCTACAGTTATACCCGATACTAAGTCAGTATGGCTCTCCTCCGGCAGACGCCGCTAATATTAAACGACACGACAAGGAGTGCGTGCGAGAGAGACAGAAAATCAGTCTGAGCGTGACGTCGGGGGCTGCGTAGCCAGTGCAAATTGATTTGTTCCTTTTGGCTATAAAAATGATCTGATCTGATCCAGATTCAGCAATCTGATATATATGATCATTATCTATGATTCTGCGTTTTTAGTTTTCTCGTATACTCAATATTGTGGATGCAACAGATTTTCGTCCGTTGTGGGGGCGGAAGGGGGTGGGGCGAAATTTTGAGATATACGTTTTATAGCGAGATCTAACAGGAGTGCGGATACCAAATTTGGTTACTCTAGCCTTAATAGTCTCTGAGATTTGTGAGTATCCCCAGATTTTCATCCTTTGCGGGGGCGGAAGGGGGTGTGGCGAAATTTTGAAACAAACTCGTCTCGGTCCGATATATTAGGAGTGTGGATACCAAATTTGGTTGCTCTAGCTTTTATAGTCTCTGAGATCTAGGCGCTAATGTTTTACTCTAAGCAAAGCCGGCTATACTACGTGTGTGTTAGAGAGAGACAGGGCGAGACAAAATGAAATTGTTTTCTTGATTCTGGCTATAATAATTATACGATCTGGTTCAGATTTTGCACTCTAGAAGATATAGTCATCCTCACCGATTCTGCGTTTTTGGTTTTATCGTATCTTTAAAAATGTGGATGCCACAGATTTTCGTCCTTTGTAGGGGCGGAAGGGGGTGTGGCGAAATTTGGACACGAAACGGTCAAGGTCCGATATCACAGAAGTGTGGATACCAAATTTGGTTGCTCTGGCTCTTATAGGTTCTGAGATCCTTGAACTCATATTTTGCAATTGGCAAAGCCGACCATGAAACCTGTGTGTTAGAGAGAGACAGAGCGAGAAAGAATGAAATTGTTTTCTTGATTCTGGCTATAATAATTATACGATCTGGTTCAGATTTTGCACTCTAGAACATATAGTCATCCTCTACGATTCTGCGTTTTTGGTTTTATCGTATCTTTAAAAATGTGGATGCCACAGATTTTCGTCCTTTGTGGGGGCGGAAGTGGGCGGGGCGAAGTTTTGAAATATTTTTGTAGCAGTGACATATCACAGAAGTCTGGGTCCAAAACATCGTTGCTCTAGCTCTTATAGTCTTTGAGCACTAGGCGCTGAAGGGGACGGACAGACGGACGGCCGGACAGACGGACGGACGGACAGACGGACAGACAGACATGGCTCAATCGACTCGGCTATTGATGATATTGATATTGATATATACTTTATGGGGTCGGAAACGATTCCTTCTGGACGTTACACACATCCACTTTTACCACAAATCTAATATACCCCAATACTCATTTTGAGTATCGGGTATAAAAAGGGGTCAAAAGTTTAAGTCAGCAGTTTTGATGAAGATTGCCAGCTCTCTGAGATGTAGCGGCTCTTTTTTGATTAATAATTGATGTAAATTGTTATAATATTTAAAGATTTTGAATTTCCTTCTGAACCCGGCAAATCTTTGGCAATCGAAGATCAGGTGTTCGGCATATTCAGTTACATTGCACGTTTCGCAGATATTTGAGTCAATTGCTTTGATTCTGTGTAGGAAGACTTTGTCGTATGTGTGTCCCGTTATAAGTCTGTTAATGGTCTTGATGCTTTTAGCATTCCATTTAAGAGAAAAATGACAGGGTTTACTGGGTATGTCTGGAAATATGTCTATGAGGCTGGATCCCTTTGTCCTACACTTCGTCCTGTAGTCCTCATTCCATTTGTGTACTAAAAAGTTCCTAATTTCTCTTTGAGCCTCCTTGTAGCTGTATTTTATATTTATTGTAAACCCCTCACTTGTAGCAGCCTTTGCTGCTATGTCAGTCTTTTCGTTGATGGCCACACCCTTGTGACCAGGGACCCATAGAATGTCAAGTTTCTGAATGTCTGATTGGTTAATTATGTTGTGAATATCATTCACTAGGTACGAGTCTGTATTCTTATTTTTAATTAAATTAATAGCTCCTAATCCATCACTTCAAATCACAGCCTTTTTGTAATTATATTTAAGACATATTTCGAAGGCCTTTTTAAGGCCTACGAGTTCGGCACCTACTGAGGATAATCTGTTTTCTATTTTGTACTTGTGGATATTTCCACTAGGCCATTCTACTATTCCTATGCCACATGTACTTTCTGTAACTGATGCATCTGTTGATAGAATGTTCCAGTCGTCCTTTCTGTACTTTTTCAGAATCTCATAAAATATAGTTTTTATTTCTTCATTCGAGTATTCTTATTTACCCTTAGTTAAAAATTTATCTAATACATGGATTTTGTTACATGTGTTAACACTATCACAGTCTTGAGTGTTTACAAAGATGGAATTAAATTCTCTTAAAGTACGTGTGTAACTCGTATCCGCTTTTGAGCGTATTAGCTCGTCAAACATTGTTGGATTGAACCTTTTAATTTTAAGCAGTTCTTTGGCTGTAAGCCATTTCGCCCTGAAAACAGGTGGCATTACACCAGCGAGGACAAAAATTTCGTGTTTGCTTGTGTCAGGTGGCACCCCAACACACCTTCTGAGTGATTTAGCTTGCGCTATTTCTATATCTTTACTTGCTCCAGATCCCATGTCTGAAAAACTTGTGATAGCATATTGTTGTTTTGTTCTAATAAAAGCTTTGAAGATGTTGGTACTTGCTTTAGGTTTTAGACCTGATTTGATAGTAGTCGCAAGCTGGAGGAGTCTGTTGCCTTTTTTTGTTTGTTCTTTAACCATTTTTACATGACTGACATTTGACATGTTTGCGCTAATCAGTCTGCCTAAGAAACGGATATTTTTTCGATTTGGTATAGGCACATTTCCAACAGAAATATTTACCGCTCTGACCTGTCTTTTTCCTACATTCATTGCTGCAGATTTGCTTGGATTGAAGCTAAAACCGAGATCACCACATAGAAGGTTAAAGTCATTTAGTTTTTTATTAAGGTTTTCAACCGCTACAGTAAACTCTCTGTTGTGAGAGATTATAACGAAGTCATCTGCAAATTGCATCATATGAGTATTTCTATCACAGATCTGATGTAGTCTTTTTGTGTATACATTAAAAAGGAGGGGCTACAGACAAGAGCCCTGTGGGATTCCTCCTTGAACTACCTGAACAGCTTCCCCTATTTTCAGTAGTCTCATAGACATAAAACTGATGATCCAGTCAATGTATGTTTTAGGAAAACACTCATTTTCCATTAGTCTTTTTAAGAATTTCAGGTTCCCCACTTCCGCCCCCACAAAGGACGAAAATCTGTGGCATCCACATTTTTAAAGATACGATAAAACCAAAAACGCAGAATCGTAGAGGATGACTATATGCTTTAGAATGTAAGATCTCAACCAGATCGTATAATTATTATAGCCAGAATCAAGAAAACAATTTCATTCTTTCTCGCTCTGTCTCTCTCTAACACACAGGTTTCATGGTCGGTTTTGCCAATTGCAAAATATGAGTTCAAGGATCTCAGAACCTATAAGATCCAGAGCAACCAAATTTGGTATCCACACTCCTGTGATATCGGACCTTGACCGTTTCGTGTCCAAATTTCGCCACACCCACTTCCGCCCCCGCAAAGGACGAAAATCTGGGGCATCCACAAATCTCAGAGACTATTAAGGCTAGAGTAACCAAATTTGGTATCCGCACTTCTGTTAGATCTCACTATAAAACGTATATCTCAGAATTTCGCCCCACCCCCTTCCGCCCCCACAAAGGACGAAAATCTGTTGCATCCACAATATTGCACATTCGAGAAAACTAAAAACGCAGAATCATAGATAACGACCATATCTATCAGATTGCTGAATCAGATAATTTTTATAGCCAAAAGGATCAAATCAATTTGCACTGGCTACGCAGCGCCCGACGTCACGCTCAGACTGATTTTCTGTTTCTCTCGCACGCACTCTTTGTCGTGTCGTTAAATATTAGCAGCGTCTGCCGGAGGAGAGCCATACTGACTTAGTATCGGGTATAACTGTAGAGTTGCAGTGTCCGCAGCAACTCACAACGTTCCCCCTCGTTTTGGTATGCATAATATCTGTAGGGTATAATCTTGTTTTCTTGTATATGCTTTTCCAGCCTGGCTTTCACCATGCCATTTACTGTCTTGGCTAGAACCGAAATGAGGGATATGGGTCGAAAATGTTTTAAGTCAGTCAGATCCATGTTTTTTTTCGGTATTGGTACAATTCTGATAGATCACCTCCATTCGACTTGAAAATCGCACATAGCCACTCGACGGTTGTAAAAATGTACAAGTTCTGTCTTTATACTAGTGTTAAGAGCACTCAGCATCTCGTATGTGATGTGATCTATTCCTCCTGCCGTTTTTCTGTTTCTAACTAACACAGCCTCTAACTCTTCCAAGGAAAAGAAAGGATTTTCATTGTTCTTCGTTGAGTACATTTCTTCGTCTACATCCTTTGCTTCTGAGGTTATTTGTTCGTTAAGGAATTCCAGGTATGGCCCAGCTTTGTCAGGGTCGAAAATTTCTGGGGTGTCCTCTTGACAGTTTTTTAGATTTCTGAGGAATCTCCAGGCTTCTCTTGAGTTCGATTTTACATTTAACTCTGTTAACTTCCTGGCATAGCTAGTTCTTTTGGCAATTTTAACAGATTTTTTCCATTTAACCTTGAGGTTAACAGCAGAACAATAATTTTGAAAGGAGGGTTCTGAAGCTGCCTTCTTCTGCGACTCTGCAAACTCCCTGAATAATTTGGCTAAATTCTCGTCCCACCATAATTTTGGACATTTGTTTTTGATTTCATAAGTAGCTGCTTTTATTTCCTGTTGGATGTTCTTCGCTAAATTATCCATATCTTTGTCGGCCTCAAACTGGCTTAGCTTTTTCAGTAGCCTGTTTTTGGCAAGGAAAGTTTTGAGTTTGTGTTGATATCCTGCTGTTTCAAAGGTTATTGGGTGATGGTGGCTGCCTCCTAGGTAAAACTTTTCGCATTTCCAATTCTCTATATGAATACCCTTTGTGAAAGTTAAATCGAGTACAGACTCTGATGTTGAGTCGATGTGTCTTCTGAATGTGAGACTGTGGTCATTTGCTAGACTATAGCCATGAGAAAAGTTCCCTTTCCACTGTTGGTTCTGTCTCCAGAAAAGGTATGTCTTGCGTTAAAATCTCCTGCAATTATGACTTTTCCGAATGCATCTAAATATTCAAGGCGATTGTTAATCGCTTGCTTGAAGGATGCAAGAGACAACAAAGGTTCAAAATATACTGAGGTGATAAAAAATGTATCTTTGTTGTTGATGGTTCTTGCTATAATTATATCTTGCTCTGTCTCATATCTCAGTCTTTTAACTCTTAAGTCTTTTTTGTAGGCAATCGCCACTCCTCCATAGCCGTCCTCTCTATGTTTTTCTAACATATTGAAGTTGGCTAGTTTCCTAAAACGGAGATCGTGAGAGAAAACTTCAGCCAGAATGGCGAAGTCGAAGTTTTCATTGTTTAAGTAGAATACTAGGTCGTTTTTATTGGCTTTAATAGATTGAATGTTATGTTGTAAAAATTTCATATTTATTTAGATGTTTTAAAAAGGTTCGTTTCTCTCTGTTTGTTCATTTTTCTGTCTGCATTATGTTCCATATTGTAATCATTTGTACTGGTCACTTTTTTTGATGGATGTGACACATCATTTGAGTCGACTAAACGAGACAACATGTCAACCATCTGTTGAATGGTAAATTTGTTTTCTTTTAGTTCTTTGTTTTCAAAAAATGGTACGTGATTACTAGAATCGCTGGTATATGATTCTAAGTGATAGTGGAACCAAAGGTCTCTGCACTAACCTGCTCGCATAACTGTGTTTTTTTAAAACTTCATTTGCTTTAACGTTTTTGTTTTGAAAATTTTCCTCATTTATGTCTAGTTTTGGATAGTTTTTTTTCATAATTATCTAACAGCGAAAAGTTTTGATGGATTGAGTAAGTGCTAAGCACTTCTTTACGCGCGATTTTTTTGATAGTCATTATTTTGTTAATGTCCATCTCCTTTTCCCATACTGGGCACATCAGTCTGACCCTAGCTGAGTGATTTTTCCCATTGCAAAGGATACACTTGAGACCAGTGCACGACCCATTGCACTCCTCGACTCCGCATTTATAGCACCTCCTAGCTGATTTGCATCTGGTCGAAGTGTGACCAAGTCTGCCACAATTATAACATTGCCTTACTCTGGGAACATATATGCTTACTTTCATCCCACATATCCCAAAAAGAGATACCTTTTCTGGGATGTCTGAACCCTCAAAACCAGTTTTGACTGTTTCTAATGGTATGAGCTTGAATGTTTCGTTGTTGTCATCGGTTGTAATTTTCTGCCTTCTTGCTAATCTTTCAATTGACTTAATTTTTATGTTAGAAGTAATATTATCTATAATTTCATTCTCAGAAAAACCGAGGGGCACCCCTTTAATTACTCCATAGGATTCCACATAGTCTTTTGGTATAAATACCACTAAATTCATTTTTTTTAACTCCTCATTTAAAACTAATCATTTGCTTCGCTGAAAACCTTAAAATAAATCTTGTATAGTGTAGGCGCAAGAGCTACGATTTCTTTAATTCCTTTGATTTTAAGGTGTCTTATTTTTGGTGCCATTTTTGGTGTTTTTGTTTTCGAAGATGGTACTGTTCTTAGTCGATACTAGTCCAGCCGCATCACCGATGTGGCACTCACTATACAACACTGTTTCTCTTTCGATACCTACATTTGATGGGTTTATAATCGGATTAGTATTTTTATTCAGTGTTTTAGTCATTTCAGTATTTCCAGTAAAACCATTTATGGCATTTGTGTGAGAATTGTTAACGGTCACACCGTCAGAAGCCTCCACCATTTTGTTACTGTCATCGTCTATCAGCATTTTGTTATTTATGTCTGTGTTGGTGTTGTCGCTTTTTTGTTCCTTGCGCATCTTTTTTGCTGGGTACTTTTCGTTAGTCAAGCTGTCGAATATGTCCTCTTTCACACTTGAACACAAAGCACTGAAGTTTTTTGCTATTGTTTTTTGGGTTTGAATTTTGCTGCTTTTTGCCACCTGATCAGGGGGTTTCAATTTGGCAGACACCGAATGACCTGGTTGCTGGTTTAACCAGATTGCCAAAGACTTACCTCTCCTTTGGGAAATGAAAGAGGAAAAATTTATATATTGATGAAGATTTGTATGAAATAAACAATAATCCAATTTTTACAATCACTTGTAATTAAGCCTTTGTTGCTTGGAAAAAGTCAATTTTCAGACTGTTAAGAAAAAACACGACCGGTCTCGCGCGCTGATGAAAAGGAAGTGCATTTAATACAATGTGTTAGATTAACTGCCGGTTGATTGTTTCGGCGGCTGGTCACACTCGAACCATCGAATCGAAATCTGTACTTTCAGCGAATTTCATGTCAGACCCAGTACCAGTACACTTTAGTTTGACTTTTTATAGAGTATTACACGTCACAATTTCTAACACCAACAATTACGCACATACGAAAGAGCCCAGTCCAAAAAACTCTGAGGCACAGCTCAGCGCCAATGCAGTTAGAAACTTAAAAATTTACAGTAATTTGTGAGTAGTACTGTAGTATTGGTTACTCTTTGCCAGCACTCAACACTGGAAGCTTTTCCATTTCATCTGTTGCATCGTTTATTTTTCTGACAATCGCCGTTACTCTAAAGCGACGCACACTTGAGCATGCACATACACATCGATGAGTGGAAGAGTATATACTCTAGTACTGGCAATGGCGATTGACCATGCCCGAACTACTGATTTGGCTAGTTCCTACGTGGGTACTTTCCGGACTAACGAACGCCGAACCACTCAAAGAAGAGACAAAAAATGTTGCTCTGTATACTCTACAACCCACCGCGCACCAGCCACCGTACTAGTTCGGTTGGGATGCAACGTCTCACCAGTAGACGAAGAAACGAAAAAGCATGAGAGGAAAATAAAGAGAGCAGTTAGGTAAAAATTATGCTGTCCTGCTTTTTTCCAATTCCTGCCCTCTCCCTTTTCTGTTTTCGGTCACTGCATTGCTGGAATGTTCTTTTGCGTTTGGAGTTTGTGCAAATCAGTGCGGCTGACCAAGTAATTATAATTATTCAATTTTAAACAGTAAGTCAAAGCAAATGTAGCAAACGGCATTTGCGTAGGCTCAATAAAGAAATATAAGACAAATATTCAGCCAAACATAATCGTGTTAGCGGAGAAACAGTGTCGTGCAGTGAAAAAGAAAAAGTTGAAGGCCGCGAAATAGGAGAGACAATCGACGAAAATGAAAAAATGGAAAATGAAAAATGCTTTTTGTTTTTTTATATGCCTATTATATCTGTACTTTATATTTATAGATGCCATAACTGTAGATACGGGGACTGGATCAGCTGAAGTCCAGCTTAGGAAGGCCCTACAGCTGCAAAAAAAAACGTTTTTTCAAAAACAGTACCACCGCGAACAGCAGACTTTAATTAGTAAATTTAAAAACTAAAATGAAATATATAATAAAATAAAAATTTAAATATGAAATGAAATGAAGATTGATAACCTACTTCATGGGTACCCATTTTACTAGCTACTTCATGGGTACCCATTTCACTAGCTACTACATGGGTACCCATTTCACTAGCTACTAGACGAGTACCCATATCACTAGTTCGGGGCTAAACGATGTGGTGTCGCTGGTCCCCATGTCGTAGGAAATTGCGGGTAAAAATGGAAATGATGAAAAGCATTGTTAGGGGTTAGTAAAGAAAGTACCCCTGGTCTGTTAGGGAGTGGTGATATCACCACCTCCGAACTAGTTCCCAGTACTGCTGGGATACGACTGCGCTTATTTATTAGTTAACTGAACATTGTCCGTACCGGTTGTTGTTTTCTGTTTTGTGCTGCAGTCATACCGATAAACCTTGAATTAATCTATTCATATGTGTAGTTCGTGTGTGTTCGTGTGCTGTTTGCGAAAATTACTAATTATTGATACATCTATTACCGCCGATACCGAATATCCACCCGGTTAGTCTAGGAAAATGACGAAGAGCAAGAAAAAGAAGTCCGCTTCTGACAAGAACAGTAATATAAAAGGGGAAGAGATCGCTACCGCCTACATAGTGACGCCGCCGGGCACGCCACCAAAAAACGGACTTAAGACCGCCAACAACTACGGCAATGGCACGAGTGGAAGTTCCACTGTCCCCTGGGGTAAGCAACAGGTCCATGGCTACGGGGCTTTCCTTGCTCATCAAAACCATGTTGCTCTTCCCCATAGAACGGGAAATCATTGGGCAGTTTCTGCTGGAGATGGGCGACAGTCAGAAGATCAGTGCTCGCAATGATTGGTACGTGGATAAGACGCAAATGCGGATGCTCTTCGAGGACTATCTGGAAAAGAGTCCCAAATACACGGAGCTTCGCCTTAAGCTGTCAGCCAATGGAGCCTATAAAGTGAGTATCGGGGCGCTCTCAGTTCAGCAAAGACACTCTCGCACGCATACTAAAAAAGCCCGTTCGCGATAAGAAGGAATACAAACACATACAGATTTTGCATGCATTTCCTTTGTTTGCCAACCTTCGACACTCGTCGACGCGACTCAAAAATCTTATCCATGCAGCATTCATATACAAGTGTAAAATATAGATTACCTGTTCGAGTATCACCAACGAGTCAATGAATCATTGTGGGCACACCACACATCTCGCTCGGTTTGCTTACCAAACTTTAAAAAAAACGAGGGGGAACGTTGTGAGTTGCTGCGGAGACCGCAACTATACAGTTATACCCGATACTAAGTCAGTATGGCTCTCCTCCGGCAGACGCCGCTAATATTAAACGACACGACAAGGAGTGCGTGCGAGAGAGACAGAAAATCAGTCTGAGCGTGACGTCGGGGGCTGCGTAGCCAGTGCAAATTGATTTGTTCCTTTTGGCTATAAAAATGATCTGATCTGATCCAGATTCAGCAATCTGATATATATGATCATTATCTATGATTCTGCGTTTTTAGTTTTCTCGTATACTCAATATTGTGGATGCAACAGATTTTCGTCCGTTGTGGGGGCGGAAGGGGGTGGGGCGAAATTTTGAGATATACGTTTTATAGCGAGATCTAACAGGAGTGCGGATACCAAATTTGGTTACTTTAGCCTTAATAGTCTCTGAGATTTGTGAGTATCCCCAGATTTTCATCCTTTGCGGGGGCGGAAGGGGGTGTGGCGAAATTTTGAAACAAACTCGTCTCGGTCCGATATATTAGGAGTGTGGATACCAAATTTGGTTGCTCTAGCTTTTATAGTCTCTGAGATCTAGGCGCTAATGTTTTACTCTAAGCAAAGCCGGCTATGCTACGTGTGTGTTAGAGAGAGACAGGGCGAGACAAAATGAAATTGTTTTCTTGATTCTGGCTATAATAATTATACGATCTGGTTCAGATTTTTCACTCTAGAAGATATAGTCATCCTCACCGATTCTGCGTTTTTGGTTTTATCGTATCTTTAAAAATGTGGATGCCACAGATTTTCGTCCTTTGTGGGGGCGGAAGTGGGCGGGGCGAAGTTTTGAAATATTTTTGTAGCAGTGACATATCACAGAAGTCTGGATCCAAAACATCGTTGCTCTAGCTCTTATAGTCTTTGAGCACTAGGCGCTGAAGGGGACGGACGGTCGGACGGACGGACGGACGGACGGACGGACGGACAGACGGACAGACGGACAGACAGACAGGGCTCAATCGACTCGGCTATTGATGCTGATCAAGAATATATATACTTTATGGGGTCGGAAACGATTCCTTCTGGACGTTACACACATCCACTTTTACCACAAATCTAATATACCCCAATACTCATTTTGAGTATCGGGTATAAAGAGGGGGAACGTTGTGAGGTGCTGCGGAGACCGCAACTCTACAGTTATACCCGATACTAAGTCAGTATGGCTTTCCACCGGCAGACGCCGCTAATATTAAACGACACGACAAGGAGTGCGTGCGAGAGAGACAATAAATCAGTCTGAGCGTGACGTCGGGGGCTGCGTAGCCAGTGCAAATTGATTTGTTCCTTTTGGCTATAAAAATGATCTGATCTGATCCAGATTCAGCAATCTGATAGATATGGTCATTATCTATGATTCTGCGTTTTCTCGAATGTGCAATATTGTGGATGCAACAGATTTTCGTCCTTTGTGGGGGCGGAAGTGGGCGGGGCGAAGTTTTGAAATATTTTTATAGCAGTGACATATCACAGAAGTCTGGGTCCAAAACATCGTTGCTCTAGCTCTTATAGTCTTTGAGCACTAGGCGCTGAAGGGGACGGACAGACGGACGGACGGACAGACGGACGGACGGACAGACGGACAGACAGACATGGCTCAATCGACTCGGCTATTGATGATATTGATATTGATATATACTTTATGGGGTCGGAAACGATTCCTTCTGGACGTTACACACATCCACTTTTACCACAAATCTAATATACCCCAATACTCATTTTGAGTATCGGGTATAAAAAGGGGTCAAAAGTTTAAGTCAGCAGTTTTGATGAAGATTGCCAGCTCTCTGAGATGTAGCGGCTCTTTTTTGATTAATAATTGATGTAAATTGTTATAATATTTAAAGATTTTGAATTTCCTTCTGAACCCGGCAAATCTTTGGCAATCGAAGATCAGGTGTTCGGCATATTCAGTACATTGCACGTTTCGCAGATATTTGAGTCAATTGCTTTGATTCTGTGTAGGAAGACTTTGTCGTATGTGTGTCCCGTTATAAGTCTGTTAATGGTCTTGATGCTTTTAGCATTCCATTTAAGAGAAAAATGACAGGGTTTACTGGGTATGTCTGGAAATATGTCTATGAGGCTGGATCCCTTTGTCCTACACTTCGTCCTGTAGTCCTCATTCCATTTGTGTACTAAAAAGTTCCTAATTTCTCTTTGAGCCTCCTTGTAGCTGTATTTTATATTTATTGTAAACCCCTCACTTGTAGCAGCCTTTGCTGCTACGTCAGTCTTTTCGTTGATGGCCACACCCTTGTGACCAGGGACCCATAGAATGTCAAGTTTCTGAATGTCTGATTGGTTAATTATGTTGTGAATATCATTCACTAGGTACGAGTCTGTATTCTTATTTTTAATTAAATTAATAGCTCCTAATCCATCACTTCAAATCACAGCCTTTTTGTAATTATATTTAAAACATAGTTCGAAGGCCTTTTTAAGGCCTACGAGTTCGGCACCTACTGAGGATAATCTGTTTTCTATTTTGTACTTGTGGATATTTCCACTAGGCCATTCTACTATTCCTATGCCACATGTACTTTCTGTAACTGATGCATCTGTTGATAGAATGTTCCAGTCGTCCTTTCTGTACTTTTTCAGAATCTCATAAAATATAGTTTTTATTTCTTCATTCGAGTATTCTTATTTACCCTTAGTTAAAAATTTATCTAATACATGGATTTTGTTACATGTGTTAACACTATCACAGTCTTGAGTGTTTACAAAGATGGAATTAAATTCTCTTAAAGTACGTGTGTAACTCGTATCCGCTTTTGAGCGTATTAGCTCGTCAAACATTGTTGGATTGAACCTTTTAATTTTAAGCAGTTCTTTGGCTGTAAGCCATTTCGCCCTGAAAACAGGTGGCATTACACCAGCGAGGACAAAAATTTCGTGTTTGCTTGTGTCAGGTGGCACACACCTTCTGAGTGATTTAGCTTGCGCTATTTCTATATCTTTACTTGCTCCAGATCCCATGTCTGAAAAACTTGTGATAGCATATTGTTGTTTTGTTCTAATAAAAGCTTTGAAGATGTTGGTACTTGCTTTAGGTTTTAGACCTGATTTGATAGTAGTCGCAAGCTGGAGGAGTCTGTTGCCTTTTTTTGTTTGTTCTTTAACCATTTTTACATGACTGACATTTGACATGTTTGCGCTAATCAGTCTGCCTAAGAAACGGATATTTTTTCGATTTGGTATAGGCACATTTCCAACAGAAATATTTACCGCTCTGACCTGTCTTTTTCCTACATTCATTGCTGCAGATTTGCTTGGATTGAAGCTAAAACCGAGATCACCACATAGAAGGTTAAAGTCATTTAGTTTTTTATTAAGGTTTTCAACCGCTACAGTAAACTCTCTGTTGTGAGAGATTATAACGAAGTCATCTGCAAATTGCATCATATGAGTATTTCTATCACAGATCTGATGTAGTCTTTTTGTGTATACATTAAAAAGGAGGGGCTACAGACAAGAGCCCTGTGGGATTCCTCCTTGAACTACCTGAACAGCTTCCCCTATTTTCAGTAGTCTCATAGACATAAAACTGATGATCCAGTCAATGTATGTTTTAGGAAAACACTCATTTTCCATTAGTCTTTTTAAGAATTTCAGGTTCCCCACTTCCGCCCCCACAAAGGACGAAAATCTGTGGCATCCACATTTTTAAAGATACGATAAAACCAAAAACGCAGAATCGTAGAGGATGACTATATGCTTTAGAATGTAAGATCTCAACCAGATCGTATAATTATTATAGCCAGAATCAAGAAAACAATTTCATTCTTTCTCGCTCTGTCTCTCTCTAACACACAGGTTTCATGGTCGGTTTTGCCAATTGCAAAATATGAGTTCAAGGATCTCAGAACCTATAAGAGCCAGAGCAACCAAATTTGGTATCCACACTCCTGTGATATCGGACCTTGACCGTTTCGTGTCCAAATTTCGCCACACCCCCTTCCGCCCCCGCAAAGGATGAAAATCTGGGGCATCCAAAAATCTCAGAGACTATTAAGGCTAGAGTAACCAAATTTGGTATCCGCACTTCTGTTAGATCTCACTATAAAACGTATATCTCAGAATTTCGCCCCACCCCCTTCCGCCCCCACAAAGAACGAAAATCTGTTGCATCCACAATATTGCACATTCGAGAAAACTAAAAACGCAGAATCATAGATAACGACCATATCTATCAGATTGCTGAATCAGATAATTTTTATAGCCAAAAGGATCAAATCAATTTGCAATGGCTACGCAGCGCCCGACGTCACGCTCAGACTGATTTTCTGTCTCTCTCGCACGCACTCTTTGTCGTGTCGTTAAATATTAGCAGCGTCTGCCGGAGGAGAGCCATACTGACTTAGTATCGGGTATAACTGTAGAGTTGCAGTGTCCGCAGCAACTCACAACGTTCCCCCTCGTTTTGGTATGCATAAGATCTGTAGGGTATAATCTTGTTTTCTTGTATATGCTTTTCCAGCCTGGCTTTCACCATGCCATTTACTGTCTTGACTAGAACCGAAATGAGGGATATGGGTCGAAAATGTTTTAAGTCAGTCAGATCCATGTTTTTTTTCGGTATTGGTACAATTCTGATAGATCACCTCCATTCGACTTGAAAATCGCACATAGCCACTCGACGGTTGTAAAAATGTACAAGTTCTGTCTTTATACTAGTGTTAAGAGCACTCAGCATCTCGTATGTGATGTGATCTATTCCTCCAGCCGTTTTTCTGTTTCTAACTAACACAGCCTCTAACTCTTCCAAGGAAAAGAAAGGATTTTCATTGTTCTTCGTTGAGTACATTTCTTCGTCTACATCCTTTGCTTCTGAGGTTATTTGTTCGTTAAGGAATTCCAGGTATGGCCCAGATTTGTCAGGGTCGAAAATTTCTGGGGTGTCCTCTTGACAGTTTTTTAGATTTCTGAGGAATCTCCAGGCTTCTCTTGAGTTCGATTTTACATTTAACTCTGTTAACTTCCTGGCATAGCTAGTTCTTTTGGCAATTTTAACAGATTTTTTCCATTTAACCTTGAGGTTAACAGCAGAACAATAATTTTGAAAGGAGGGTTCTGAAGCTGCCTTCTTCTGCGACTCTGCAAACTCCCTGAATAATTTGGCTAAATTCTCGTCCCACCATAATTTTGGACATTTGTTTTTGACTTCATAAGTAGCTGCTTTTATTTCCTGTTGGATGTTCTTCGCTAAATTATCCATATCTTTGTCGGCCTCAAACTGGCTTAGCTTTTTCAGTAGCCTGTTTTTGGCAAGGAAAGTTTTGAGTTTGTGTTGATATCCTGCTGTTTCAAAGGTTATTGGATGATGGTGGCTGCCTCCTAGGTAAAACTTTTCGCCTTTCCAATTCTCTATATGAATACCCTTTGTGAAAGTTAAATCGAGTACAGACCCTGATGTTGAGTCGATGTGTCTTCTGAATGTGAGACTGTGGTCATTTGCTAGACTATAGCCATGAGAAAAGTTCGCTTTCCACTGTTGGTTCTGTCTCCAGAAAAGGTATGTCTTGCGTTAAAATCTCCTGCAATTATGACTTTTCCGAATGCATCTAAATATTCAAGGCGATTGTTAATCGCTTGCTTGAAGGATGCAAGAGACAACAAAGGTTCAAAATATACTGAGGTGATAAAAAATTTATCTTTGTTGTTGATGGTTCTTGCTATAATTATATCTTGCTCTGTCTCATATATCAGTCTTTTAACTCTTAAGTCTTTTTTGTAGGCAATCGCCACTCCTCCATAACCGTCCTCTCTATGTTTTTCTAACATATTGAAGTTGGCTAGTTTCCTAAAACGGAGATCGTGAGAGAAAACTTCAGCCAGAATGGCGAAGTCGAAGTTTTCATTGTTTAAGTAGAATACTAGGTCGTTTTTATTGGCTTTAATAGATTGAATGTTATGTTGTAAAAATTTCATATTTATTTAGATGTTTTAAAAAGGTTCGTTTCTCTCTGTTTGTTCATTTTTCTGTCTGCATTATGTTCCATATTGTAATCATTTGTACTGGTCACTTTTTTTGATGGATGTGACACATCATTTGAGTCGACTAAACGAGACAACATGTCAACCATCTGTTGAATGGTAAATTTGTTTTCTTTTAGTTCTTTGTTTTCAAAAAATGGTACGTGATTACTAGAATCGCTGGTATATGATTCTAAGTGATAGTGGGGTTTTTGTGCAGGAACCAAGGGTCTCTGCACTAACCTGCTCGCATAACTGTGTTTTTTTAAAACTTCATTTGCTTTAACGTTTTTGTTTTGAACATTTTCCTCATTTATGTCTAGTTTTGGATAGTTTTTTTCATAATTATCTAACAGCGAAAAGTTTTGATGGATTGAGTAAGTGCTAAGCACTTCCTTACGCGCGATTTTTTTGATAGTCATTATTTTGTTAATGTCCATCTCCTTTTCCCATACTGGGCACATCAGTCTGACCCTAGCTGAGTGATTTTTCCCATTGCAAAGGATACACTTGAGACCAGTGCACGACCCATTGCACTCCTCGACTCCGCATTTATAGCACCTCCTAGCTGATTTGCATCTGGTCGAAGTGTGACCAAGTCTGCCACAATTATAACATTGCCTTACTCTGGGAACATATATGCTTACTTTTATCCCACATATCCCAAAAAGAGATACCTTTTCTGGGATGTCTGAACCTTCAAAACCAGTTTTGACTGTTTCTAATGGTATGAGCTTGAATGTTTCGTTGTTGTCATCGGTTGTAATTTTCTGCCTTCTTGCTAATCTTTCAATTGACTTAATTTTTTATGTTAGAAGTAATATTATCTATAATTTCATTCTCAGAAAAACCGAGGGGCACCCCTTTAATTACTCCATAGGATTCCACATAGTCTTTTGGTATAAATACCACTAAATTCATTTTTTTTAACTCCTCATTTAAAACTAATCATTTGCTTCGCTGAAAACCTTAAAATAAATCTTGTATAGTGTAGGCGCAAGAGCTACGATTTCTTTAATTCCTTTGATTTTAAGGTGTCTTATTTTTGGTGCCATTTTTGGTGTTTTTGTTTTCGAAGATGGTACTGTTCTTAGTCGATACTAGTACAGCCGCATCACCGATGTGGCACTCACTATACAACACTGTTTCTCTTTCGATACCTACATTTGATGGGTTTATAATCGGATTAGTATTTTTATTCAGAGTTTAAGTCATTTCAGTATTTCCAGTAAAACCATTTATGGCATTTGTGTGAGAATTGTGAACGGTCACACCGTCAGAAGCCTCCACCATTTTGTTACTGTCATCGTCTATCAGCATTTTGTTATTTATGTCTGTATTTTTGTTCCTTGCGCATCTTTTTTGCTGGGTACTTTTCGTTAGTCAAGCTGTCGAATATGTCCTCTTTCACACTTGAACACAAAGCACTGAAGTTTTTTGCTATTGTTTTTTGGGTTTGAATTTTGCTGCTTTTTGCCACCTGATCAGGGGGTTTCAATTTGGCAGACACCGAGTGACCGGCGTCCGCCATACTTGCTGGTTTAACCAGATTGCCAAAGACTTACCTCTCCTTTGGGAAATGAAAGAGGAAAAATTTATATATTGATGAAGATTTGTATGAAATAAACAATGATCCAATTTTTTCAATCACTTTTAATTAAGCCTTTGTTGCTTGGAAAAAGTCACTTTTCAGACTGTTAAGAAAAAACACGACGGGTCTCGCTCGCTGATGAAAAGGAAGTGCATTTAATACAATGTGTTAGATTAACTGCCGGTTGATTGTTTCGGCGGCTGGTCACACTCGAACCATCGAATCGAAATCTGTACTTTCAGCGAATTTCATGTCAGACCCAGTACCAGTACACTTTAGTTTGACTTTTTATAGAGTATTACACGTCACAATTTCTAACACCAACAATTACGCACATACGAAAGAGCCCAGTCCAAAAAACTCTGAGTCACATCTCAGCGCCAATGCATTTAGAAACTTAAAAATTTACAGTAATTTGTGAGCAGTACTGTAGTATTGGTTACTCTTTGCCAGCACTCAACACTGGAAGCTTTTCCATTTCATCTGTTGCATCGTTTATTTTTCTGACAATCGCCGTTACTCTAAAGCGACGCACACTTGAGCATGCACATACACATCGATGAGTGGAAGAGTATATACTCTAGTACTGGCGGTGGCGATTGACCATGCCCGAACTACTGATTTGGCTAGTTCCTACGTGGGTACTTTCCGGACTAACCCTATGGTAAACGAACGCCGAACCACTCAAAGAAGAGACAAAAAATGTTGCTCTGTATACTCTACAACCCACCGCGCACCAGCCACCGTACTAGTTCGGTTGGGATGCAACGTCTCACCAGTAGACGAAGAAACGAAAAAGCATGAGAGGAAAATAAAGAGAGCAGTTAGCTAATAATTATGCTGTCCTGCTTTTTTCCAATTCCTGCCCTCTCCCTTTTCTGTTTTCGGTCACTGCATTGCTGGAATGTTCTTTTGCGTTTGGAGTTTGTGCAAATCAGTGCGGCTGACCAAGTAATTATAATTATTCAATTTTAAACAGTAAGTCAAAGCAAATGTAGCAAACGGCATTTGCGTAGGCTCAATAAAGAAATATAAGACAAATATTCAGCCAAACATAATCGTGTTAGCGGAGAAACAGTGTCGTGCAGTGAAAAAGAAAAAGTTGAAGGCCGCGAAATAGGAGAGACAATCGACGAAAATGAAAAAATGGAAAATGAAAAATGCTTTTTGTTTTTTTATATGCCTATTATATCTGTACTTTATATTTATAGATGCCATAACTGTAGATACGGGGACTGGATCAGCTGAAGTCCAGCTTAGGAAGGCCCTACAGCTGCAAAAAAAAACGTTTTTTCAAAAACAGTACCACCGCGAACAGCAGACTTTAATTAGTAAATTTAAAAACTAAAATGAAATATATATAATAAAATAAAAATTTAAATATGAAATGAAATGAAGATTGATAACCTACTTCATGGGTACCCATTTTACTAGCTACTTCATGGGTACCCATTTTACTAGCTACTTCATGGGTACCCATTTTACTAGCTACTTCATGGGTACCCATTTCACTAGCTACTACATTGTTACCCATTTCACTAGCTACTAGACGAGTACCCATATCACTAGTTCGGGGTAAACGATGTGGTGTCGCTGGTCCCCATGTCGTAGGAAATTACGGGTAAAAATGGAAATGATGAAAAGCATTGTTAGGGGTTAGTAAAGAAAGTACCCCTGGTCTGTTAGGGAGTGGTGATATCACCACCTCCGAACTAGTTCCCAGTACTGCTGGGATACGACTGCGCTTATTTATTAGTTAACTGAACATTGTCCGTACCGGTTGTTGTTTTCTGTTTTGTGCTGCAGTCATACCGATAAACCTTGAATTAATCTATTCATATGTGTAGTTCGTGTGTGTTCGTGTGCTGTTTGCGAAAATTACTAATTATTGATACATCTATTACCGCCGATACCGAATATCCACCCGGTTAGTCTAGGAAAATGACGAAGAGCAAGAAAAAGAAGGCCGCTTCTGACAAGAACAGTAATATAAAAGGGGAAGAGATCGCTACCGCCTACATAGTGACGCCGCCGGGCACGCCACCAAAAAACGGACTTAAGACCGCCAACAACTACGGCAATGGCACGAGTGGAAGTTCCACTGTCCCCTGGGGTAAGCAACAGGTCCATGGCTACGGGGCTTTCCTTGCTCATCAAAACCATGTTGCTCTTCCCCATAGAACGGGAAATCATTGGGCAGTTTCTGCTGGAGATGGGCGACAGTCAGAAGATCAGTGCTCGCAATGATTGGTACGTGGATAAGACGCAAATGCGGATGCTCTTCGAGGACTATCTGGAAAGGAGTCCCAAATACTCGGAGCTTCGCCTTAAGCTGTCAGCCAATGGAGCCTATAAAGTGAGTATCGGGGCGCTCTCAGTTCAGCAAAGACACTCTCGCACGCATACTAAACGAGGGGGAACGTTGTGAGTTGCTGCGGACACCGCAACTCTACGGTTATACCCGATACTAAGTCAGTATGGCTCTCCTCCGGCAGACGCCGCTAATATTAAACGACACGACAAAGAGTGCGTGCGAGAGAGACAGAAAATCAGTCCGAGCGTGACGTCGGGCGCTGCGTAGCCACTGCTAATTGATTTGTTCCTATTGGCTATAAAAATGATCTGATCTGATCCAGATTCAGCAATCTGATAGATATGGTCATTATCTATGATTCTGCGTTTTTAGTTTTCTCGAATGTGCAATATTGTGGATGCAACAGATTTTCGTCCTTTGTGGGGGCGGAAGGGGGTGGGGCGAAATTCTGAGATATACGTTTTATAGTGAGATCTAACAGAAGTGCGGATAGCAAATTTGGTTACTCTAGCCTTAATAGTCTCTGAGATTTGTGGATGCCCCAGATTTTCGTCCTTTGCGGGGGCGGAAGGGGTGGGGTGAAATTTTGAGATATTTTTGTAGCAGTGACATATCACAGAAGTCTGGATCCAAAACATCGTTGCTCTAGATCTTATAGTCTTTGAGCACTAGTCGCTGAAGGGGACGGACGGACGGACGGACGGACGGACGGACGGACGGACGGACGGACAGAC
Source organism: Drosophila miranda (assembly GCF_003369915.1). NCBI lineage: Eukaryota > Metazoa > Arthropoda > Insecta > Diptera > Drosophilidae > Drosophila > Drosophila miranda. Next base: position 27,592,665 of record NW_022881614.1, read on the forward strand.
GGACAGACAGACAGGGCTCAATTGACTCGGCTATTGATGCTGATCAAGAATATATATACTTTATGGGGTCGGAAACGATTCCTTCTGGATGTTACACACATCCACTTTTACCACAAATCTAATATACCCCAATACTCATTTTGAGTATCGGGTATAAAAAGCCCGTTCGCGATAAGAAGGAATACAAACACATACAGATTTTGCATGCATTTCCTTTGTTTGCCAACCTTCGACACTCGTCGACGCGACTCAAAAATCTTATCCATGCAGCATTCATATACAAGTGTAAAATATAGATTACCTGTTCGAGTATCACCAACGAGTCAATGAATCACTGCGGGCACACCACACATCTGGCTCGGTTTGCTTACCAAACTTAAAAAAAAACAAAAAAAAACGAGGGGGAACGTTGTGAGTTGCTGCGGACACCGCAACTCTACGGTTATACCCGATACTAAGTCAGTATGGCTCTCCTCCGGCAGACGCCGCTAATATTAAACGACACGACAAAGAGTGCGTGCGAGAGAGACAGAAAATCAGTCCGAGCGTGACGTCGGGCGCTGCATAGCCACTGCTACTTGATTTGTTCCTATTGGGTATTAAAATGATCTGATCTGATCCAGATTCAGCAATCTGCTAGATATAGTCATCCTCTACGATTCTGCGTTTTTGGTTTTATCGTATCTTTAAAAATGTGGATGCCACAGATTTTCGTCCTTTGTGGGGGCGGAAGTGGGCGGGGCGAAGTTTTGAAATATTTTTGTAGCAGTGACATATCACAGAAGTCTGGATCCAAAACATCGTTGCTCTAGATCTTATAGTCTTTGAGCACTAGTCGCTGAAGGGGACGGACGGACGGACGGACGGACGGACGGACGGACGGACGGACGGACGGACAGACGGACAGACAGACAGGGCTCAATCGACTCGGCTATTGATGCTGATCAAGAATATATATACTTTATGGGGTCGGAAACGATTCCTTCTGGACGTTACACACATCCACTTTTACCACAAATCTAATATACCCCAATACTCATTTTGAGTATCGGGTATAAAAAGCCCGTTCGCGATAAGAAGGAATACAAACACATACAGATTTTGCATGCATTTCCTTTGTTTGCCAACCTTCGACACTCGTCGACGCGACTCAAAAATCTTATCCATGCAGCATTCATATACAAGTGTAAAATATAGATTACCTGTTCGAGTATCAACAACGAGTCAATGAATCACTGTGGGCACACCACACATCTCGCTCGGTTTGCTTAGCAAACTTAAAAAAAAACAAAAAAAAACGAGGGGGAACGTTGTGAGTTGCTGCGGACACCGCAACTCTACGGTTATACCCGATACTAAGTCAGTATGGCTCTCCTCCGGCAGACGCCGCTAATATTAAACGACACGACAAAGAGTGCGTGCGAGAGAGACAGAAAATCAGTCTGAGCGTGACGTCGGGCGCTGCGTAGCCACTGAAAATTGATTTCTTGCTTTTGGCTACAAAAATGATCCGATCTGATCCAGATTCAGCAATCTGATAGATATGGTCATTATCTATGATTCTGCGTTTTTGGTTTTCTCATATCTTTAAAATTGTGGATGCCACAGATTTTCGTCCTTTGTGGGGGCGGAAGGGGGCGGGGCGAAGTTTTGAAATATTTTTGTAGCAGTGACATATCACAGAAGTCTGGATCCAAAACATCGTTGCTCTAGCTCTTATAGTCTTTGAGCACTAGGCGCTGAAGGGGACGGACAGACGGACAGATGGACGGACGGACAGACGGACAGACAGACATGGCTCAATCGACTCGGCTATTGATGCTGATCAAGAATATATATACTTTATGGGGTCGGAAACGATTCCTTCTGGACGTTACACATATCCACTTTTACCACAAATCTAATATACCCCAATACTCATTTTGAGTATCTGGTATAACGAAGGTGAACGTTGTGAGTTGCTGCGGAGACCGCAACTCTACAGTTATACCCGATACTAAGTCAGTATGGCTCTCCTCCGGCAGACGCCGCTAATATTAAACGACACGACAAGGAGTGCGTGCGAGAGAGACAGAAAATCAGTCTGAGCGTGACGTCGGGGGCTGCGTAGCCAGTGCAAATTGATTTGATCCTTTTGGCTATAAAAATGATCTGATCTGATCCAGATTCAGCAATCTGATAGATATGGTCATTATCTATGATTCTGCGTTTTTAGTTTTCTCGAATGTGCAATATTGTGGATGCAACAGATTTTCGTCCTTTGTGGGGGCGGAAGGGGGTGGGGCGAAATTCTGTGATATACGTTTTATAGTGAGATCTAACAGAAGTGCGGATACCAAATTTGGTTACTCTAGCCTTAATAGTCTCTGAGATTTGTGGATGCCCCAGATTTTCGTCCTTTGCGGGGGCGGAAGGGGGTGTGGCGAAATTTGGACACGAAACGGTCAAGGTCCGATATCACAGGAGTGTGGATACCAAATTTGGTTGCTCTGGCTCTTATAGGTTCTGAGATCCTTGAACTCATATTTTGCAATTGACAAAACCGACCATGAAACCTGTGTGTTAGAGAGAGACAGAGCGAGAAAGAATGAAATTGTTTTCTTGATTCTGGCTATAATAATTATACGATCTGGTTGAGATTTTACACTCTAGAACATATAGTCATCCTCTACGATTCTGCGTTTTTGGTTTTATCGTATCTTTAAAAATGTAGATGCCACAGATTTTCGTCCTTTGTGGGGGCGGAAGTGGGCGGGGCGAAGTTTTGAAATATTTTTGTAGCAGTGACATATCACAGAAGTCTGGATCCAAAACATCGTTGCTCTAGCTCTTATAGTCTTTGAGCACTAGGCGCTGAAGACAGACGGACAGACAGACAGGGCTCAATCGACTCGGCTATTGATGCTGATCAAGAATATATATACTTTATGGGGTCGGAAACGATTCCTTCTGGACGTTACACACATCCACTTTTACCACAAATCTAATATACCCCAATACTCATTTTGAGTATCGGGTATAAAAAGTAAATATATATGTATGGCTTTCAGACAATGGGAGTTCTCTGGGTAGTCTTTTTAAACTCAAGTTGATTTTCTTTATAAAAGATATATATGTACACGTCCATATGTGTGTAGTACATACATATGTACGTGTCTGTACGTATGTATGTATGTAGTTTATGACTCTTTCATTACATACATATGTACATACATATATGTATACTATTTTGCCAAAACCAAAACCAAAACTTGGAGTCTTGTGATTCCCAGCTTTAAACAAAAGCAATAGCAAAATAAAGGTCTCAAATACGTCCTCGATACGGCAGCCACGGCGATGCCTTTGAAGTATCAGAAAACTCTAATAATGGGGACATCAACGAACTTTGAACTCAACTCCCTGGGGTGATACATATGCGAGACCCACTTTGAGTCGATTGAAAAGTATGAGGAGCATGTGGAGCACCATGGCGATGAGTCGGACTTTAAGTCACTCGAGAAAATGACCAAATTGTAAGGCCAAAGTAGATGCCTAGATATCCTGCCTATCTTTTAACCTGGCTTCCCCCTCGACAGCTCCAAACCCTTAGTGACCCTCTCGTACCAGACATGCGTGGACAGTCACTACTTTGGCTTCACCCTAAAGACCGACCTTAAAGATGTGGTCGTGCAGAAGTTCATTATTGTGCAGTTGCGCCAGTTCTACTACGTGTACAATGGACGGATGCCGGTGACGATGCCCGAGAGTGGGGAGATGGTTTTCTTTGTGGACTCGCACGTGTTCACGATTCTGAGGGAGATGCCCATTGTGATCGGGTTCTCGAGCGAAGGTCAACGCTACGTGGAACAGCACCACTTCATGCGAACGAGGGCCATGCCCAAGCCCATGTTCAACATAAACCCGTACAGGCTGTGCAGCAAGGAGATCATCCGCAGCAAGGGCTTGTTCCGTGCCAATCCGCCTACGGAGGTAGTGCACGCACTGAAGCATGACAATGCCCAGTCCCTTCTGGCGCAGTACGACAAGGACTACCGCAACTACTGTGAGCGGGGTAGGGAGCTCACGCAGGTGAATATCGGCGGCGCTCTGCGCACTCTCTTACAGGTGGAGGACATAGAGTGTCTGCAGCACTATCTGGGGCTGACACAGTCGAAGGTGGAACTACATCAGTTCGGCAGGGAGCTGTCGGTGAAGATAAAACTGTCCTCCGCCAATAATGGAAGTGTCGAGGGTGTCCTATCTCCGGGCGACGACGTGCTGATAATTAACGAGAGTGTCCCGAATGGGAGTCCCGAAGATGTTCGGAAACTGTTGGAAAACAAAAACCTCGTTCTGGAACTGGCTCTTAAGGACTTCGATGCGATTATCAAGTGGGCCCGGAGTGTGGACAATAAGCTCGGATAGCTGAAGAAGCATCCGCGGGTCTACTTTGCCCGCGTCCTCGGCGTATCCACCCAGCGAGTGCACATCACCTGCGAGCGACAGCTTGCGGACAACACCACGTATACGCTGATCTTCCGACCACTGCGGGCTGTAATGCGCTACCAGTACCGGGCTCTCGAGCAGTTGGATCTGACCAACAGTCAGCATGTGCAGCGGATTCTCTTTCCTGCAGAGATTCCACGCCAGCCAGTGGCCGTGGGAGCTCTGAAGCTTCACAACCAGTGCATATCCAGCAATCCAGAGCAGATGCAGGCAGTGAAGCAGATTGCTCTGTGTCCCAGGCTGCCGGCTCCCTATATTGTCTTCGGCCCTCCCGGAACCGGCAAGACGGCAACCATCTGCGAAGCCATTTATCAGCTATATGTGTGCAGGCCAGAGTCTCACATCCTCGTGTTGGCCGGATCGAACACAGCCTGCGATGAGATTGCGCTGAGGCTGCTCCGCGCCATAGCCAAGGCGCCGGAGACCCAGCCGCGGCCCCTCACTCGCATTTTCGCCGCCTGCTGCGATCGACGCATCGACAACATCAATGACCTGCTACTAGAGTACTCCAACATGTATGCCCTGCACTTTTACCCGGCCGTCGAGGCAGTGCACCAGTACCGCATCGTCGTCTGTACCCTCAGCTTGGCAGGCAAGCTCTCGACGGGTGGCTTCGCCCTCGACAATTGCAAGCAGCCCGTGTTCTCGCATGTGTTTGTCGATGAGGCAGCCGCCTCCACCGAGACGGAGTCCCTCATGGGCATCACCTGCACAATCTCATATGACACGAATTTAATTATATCTGGGGATCACAAGCAGCTCGGCCCAGTGCTTCAGTCGCAACGGGCCAACGATTGGGGTCTGTCCGTGTCCCTGTTCGAGCGGCTTCTCCAGCGAAAGTGCTACCAGGTAGATGCGGGCGGTGGCTACAATGCAGCTATTCAAACGCGTCTCATTCGGAACTATCGCTCCCACCCGGAGATCGTTTCTCTCTACAACGATCTCTACTACAATGGCGAGCTCAAGGCGCAGGCTCCCATGGGTGAGCAGATCCTCCGCCCTTGCCTTGCAGAATATGATAATATGCAGAAAATCTTTTTCTGATTGCAGAGAATGTCTGTCGAGTGCAGAACTGGTTCCACACGACCAACGAATGTTTCCCGATTATGTTCCATTCGGCCTTTGGCACAGTAATGAACACCAAAAAGTCGGTTAGGTGAGTAGGAGCTGCCATTGCACCACTCCGAAGCATCATCTACGGGATACATCTACGTTTTCTCTGTTCCGCAGCCTGTGCAACAACAAGGAGATCGACACTGTAATGGATTATGTAAAGGATCTAATGTACTTTGGTATCAACGGAGAGCCAGTGGCGCAGACGGACATCGGGATCATCTCGCCGTACAAGAACCAATACCAACGCATCCAAGAGCAGCTTAAAATGCGCAATTGGACGCAGATCGATTGCGGTTCTGTTGAGTTGTTCCAGGGCAAGGAGAAGCAGATCATCATCGTGTCCTTTGTGCGCTCGTTCACAGCCAAGCTGGGCTTCCTCGACAATCATCGGGTGAGTGACTTCCCTCTGGAACGGTCTTCTCTCTGTAACTAATATTTTTACCCCACACAGCGTTTGAATGTCTTGCTCTCGCGGCCGATGTCTATGCTGATTATGATCGGCAATCCACGTACGCTGAGCCAGAACCATGACTTCCGGCATATCATCGATCTGTGCCGTGCGCGAAGGACTCTTGTGGGTTCCCCCTATTATCCGGATGAAAATGGCAAGAAGGTCGTCAACGGAACTGCTACTGGAGGAGCTAGAGAATCTGAAATAGGCAAGAATGAAAGATTGGGACACACACAATTTAGACGTGGTAATCCCAATGGTCGTGGCCATTGCGACAAACCCCAGAGAAACAGATATCGTGAGCACACAGTTCTCTACCGCCACATCCTCCTCACTGCTCACAGCTCCTTGTTTCTCTGGCCCCGTCCCCCACATCCACTGAGCAACCCCAAGCTAACTTTTCCCTCTATTATTCAGCTGCAGCAAAAACCGACACCCCACCGCAGGCGTCCAGGCTGTTCTACAATCAGAAGGAGCTTCTCAAGCTGGGCATCGAGTCAAAGGATGACGCCAAGTCGGAGTTGGACAAACTATTCCATGAATTGCCCAAGGTTCCGCGCTACGTAGATCACAGCTCGGACGCTGTTAGCTCTGTCTCTGCTCAAATGATAGAACTGAAGGTGAAGAATAAAACGGAGGTGGAAGCCAAACTGCTGGCAACAAATTCAACCAAATTGGAGCCAGTTCCAGTCAAGCCATCTTCACAAGCAACTGTTCCAGAGCCAAGGAGCTTCACGGGTCCGATGCGATGTTCTAATCCAATTGCTCCATCAATGAGTTCACCAAGGACCTTCACGAATCTACCAACACGAGGACCAACAGAGTATAGACATATTCCAACCGGATCCGCACGATTCGAGAACATGCATGCGCCGTCTGAGTCGCATTGCAACACAAGCAACGCAAATTGGAACAGCTACAGCCATCCACGGCCAGAGGAACCCAAAACTAACGAGGGGGAACGTTGTGAGTTGCTGCGGACACCGCAACTCTACGGTTATACCCGATACTAAGTCAGTATGGCTCTCCTCCGGCAGACGCCGCTAATATTAAACGACACGACAAGGAGTGCGTGCGAGAGAGACAGAAAATCAGTCTGAGCGTGACGTCGGGGGCTGCGTAGCCAGTGCAAATTGATTTGTTCCTTTTGGCTATAAAAATGATCTGATCTGATCCAGATTCAGCAATCTGATAGATATGGTCATTATCTATGATTCTGCGTATTTAGTTTTCTCGTATCCTCAATATTGTGGATGCAACAGATTTTTGTCCTTTGTGGGGGCGGAAAAGGGTGGGGCGAAATTCTGAGATAAACGTTTTATAGTGAGATCTAACAGAAGTGCGGATACCAAATTTGGTTACTCTAGCCTTAATAGTCTCTGAGATTTGTGGATGCCCCAGATTTTCGTCCTTTGCGGGGGCGGAAAGGGGTGTGGCGAAATTTGGACACGAAACGGTCAAGGTCCGATATCACAGGAGTGTGGATAACAAATTTGGTTGCTCTGGCTCTTATAGGTTCTGAGATCCTTGAACTCATATTTTGCAATTGACAAAACCGACCATGAAACCTGTGTGTTAGAGAGAGACAGAGCGAGCAAGACTGAAATTGTTTTCTTGATTCTGGCTAAAATCACTATACGATCTGGTTCAGATTTTGAACTGTAGAAGATATGGTCATCCTCACCGATTCTGCGTTTTTGGTTTTATCGTATCTTTAAAAATGTGGATGCCACAGATTTTCGTCCTTTGTGGGGGCGGAAAGGGGCGGGGCGAAGTTCTGAAATATTTTTGTAGCAGTGACATATCACAGAAGTCTGGATCCAAAACATCGTTGCTCTAGCTTTTATAGTCTTTGAGCACTAGGCGCTGAAGGGGACGGACGGACGGACGGACGGACGGACGGACGGACGGACAGACGGACAGACAGACAGGGCTCAATCGACTCGGCTATTGATGCTGATCAAGAATATATATACTTTATGGGGTCGGAAACGATTCCTTCTGGACGTTACACACATCCACTTTTACCACAAATCTAATATACCCCAATACTCATTTTGAGTATCGGGTATAAAAAGAACGAGGGGGAACGTTGTGAGTTGCTGCGGAGACCGCAACTCTACAGTTATACCCGATACTAAGTCAGTATGGCTCTCCTCCGGCAGACGCCGCTAATATTAAACGACACGACAAGGAGTGCGTGCGAGAGAGACAGAAAATCAGTCTGAGCGTGACGTCGGGGGCTGCGTAGCCAGTGCAAATTGATTTGTTCCTTTTGGCTATAAAAATGATCTGATCTGATCCAGATTCAGCAATCTGATATATATGATCATTATCTATGATTCTGCGTTTTTAGTTTTCTCGTATACTCAATATTGTGGATGCAACAGATTTTCGTCCTTTGTGGGGGCGGAAGGGGGTGGGGCGAAATTTTGAGATATACGTTTTATAGCGAGATCTAACAGGAGTGCGGATACCAAATTTGGTTACTCTAGCCTTAATAGTCTCTGAGATTTGTGAGTATCCCCAGATTTTCATCCTTTGCGGGGGCGGAAGGGGGTGTGGCGAAATTTTGAAACAAACTCGTCTCGGTCCGATATATTAGGAGTGTGGATACCAAATTTGGTTGCTCTTGCTTTTATAGTCTCTGAGATCTAGGCGCTAATGTTTTACTCTAAGCAAAGCCGGCTATGCTACGTGTGTGTTAGAGAGAGACAGGGCGAGAAAGAATGAAATTGTTTTCTTGATTCTGGCTATAATCATTATACGATCTGGTTCAGATTTTGCACTCTAGAAGATATAGTCATCTTCTACGATTCTGCGTTTTTAGTTTTCTCGTATCGTCGAAATTGTGGATGCCACAGATTTTCGCTCTTTGTGCTAGCGGAAGTGGGCGGGGCAAAGTTTTGAAATATTCTTGTAGCAGTGACATATCACAGAAGTCTGGATCCAAAACATCGTTGCTCTAGCTTTTATAGTCTTTGAGGACTAGGCGCTGAAGGGGACGGACAGACGGACGGACGGACAGACGGACAGACGGACGGACGGACAGACAGACAGTGCTCAATCGACTCGGCTATTGATGCTGATCAAGAATATATATACTTTATGGGGTCGGAAACGATTCCTTCTGGACGTTACACACATCCACTTTCACCACAAATCTAATATACCCCAATACTCATTTTGAGTATCGGGTATAAAAATTCGATATGTGCCATTTCATAGCTAAGGAAACCAATTTAACTCACAGCCCCTATGAGGACCCGGGCGGTCGCCTGATACAACAGTCGTCTGCTGGGTCCTCTTTTTGACTTTGCTATTTTGGCATTAGAGCGGTCTCCGATCGTCCGCGTGCCTAGTAGCAAAACCATTTACAAAATGCACACGCATTTGTTGTGTAACTACATCGCCTTTGCGAATAAGAAGTCATTTGATTTCTGATTATCTGCTTCCCTTTTGGTTTCGCACCAAATGCGAGTGTATATTTTATGATATGATTTAATAATGTTAGACAAAGAGTCTTTTGTAATGCAATTATTCATTGTTTTTTGGAGTCGAAAAACTCCTGGAGTCAGTTCCAGATAAATACAGAAAAGAAGAAAGCGTACGCCCCTCCACTTGTTACAAATGAACGATGCATTCCATTTATAAAATGTCAAGGTTTCAATAGTTTTACTAGAAAACTAGATACATATGTTTCAATGAATCAAAATTAAACTTTTGTTGTTCATACGAATTGTTAAAATAATATTAATTGAAAGACATGATGTATGAGCTATATATGTATATGTTATTTAAATGGGAGCCCGGTAAGAATACGCCCAAGTCTTTCCCTGCTACAAATGAATTCTATGCATGCCAGCACTTATGTTTCCATCTACTCAAAGACACCCAGATTTCAATAAAGGCAAACAATAAAGACAAGTACACCACTCGTTTTTTCTGCTACAGCTTTGATAAAGAACACAGTTGGCCTTGCAAATTGAACATTTCGAGTGTGAAGGGGGAAAATCGTCTACCTCTCAATACACATTTTTCGTTACTGGTTTCAACAACATCAATAGTCAAAAGAAAAAACATTCAGAATTTCTTGAAAATTATTGTGCAAGCAAACACAAGATTGATCGGCATTACGTTGCGTCTCAGTATAAACGTACAGATTTCCAAGCGCGGGATGAATGCTTCTGGGAAGACCAATGGGCGTGGTGCCTCCACAGTCCCCAACTACAATCGACGCAGCACGGCCGCGACGCGAGGCAACGAGACAACTTCCTCCAGGGCCATTTCGACGGCGCCGCTATCGGGTCACTCGGCGGGAGCACGCAAGGCGTCTCACTGCGGAGCGGGCGATGGAGGCTCCGTTGACGGAGGTTCTTGGAAGATGCAACGACATCGTCTGGGAGGTGGTTCCACATCAGCGACAGGCCCCACAGCACGCCTGGCGCGGCCTACCATTGCTTCGGCCCTGAGGGCATCCAGCAATCAAAAGTCGGTCAAGGAGCAGCGCGAGCGAGCCACTATTGCTCTGACGGCCACTCTGAATAGGTCGGCAAAGGGGGCCGCCAAGAGCAATAATGTTGCAAGAGAAGCTTGGACCAAGAAAGAGGTTGGGATGACAGAGTCGGCGAAGCAAGCGGCTCGATCTCGTCTGTGGCCTTCCAAGAAGACGGGTGGACGAGAGACCCTCCGCCTGAAGAAGGAAACTCAGGAAATAAATCTGAAGGAGACTGCGGAGGAGGCCGAGGCTTGCCTGGAGGGGCATCTACCGGCTGAGGATGTGTCCAATCGCCTGCTGGAGGCGGGCGTTCAGACCAACGAGATGGAGATACTCAGCCATGGTCCGCTTCCTGGCTTCAGGGTACTGATCCCCTCCCAGCCCCTGCTGGAGAAAATTGAAAGGGAGCGTCGTGAAACTAAGTCCCGGCTAGACCGCCAATCGACGCGCAGATTCGCCCCGTACGAGCTGCAGGAAGAACAGCATCTGGACGAGCTAAAGGAGTTCACGGAGCGCAATGCCGTCACCAAGCGCAGTCCCAAGAAGCCACCACCCGTCATGTACGCCAACTACGACAATCAGTACCAGAACGTTTTCAAATCCATGGACGACTTTTTCAACCGTGAGGTCCCGAAGTCTGAGTCCATCACCGACATCAAGGAACGCATCAAGCGGAAGGAGCAGGAACTCCTCAGCCTCTTCGATGGAGTGGACAGCACAAACGAGTAGCCAGAGGCTTAACCGCCCCAAAACCAATTCAAATTCCAAATTCTTTGTGCTCAAATTGATCAAAATTACATAATAAAAGGAATGATGGGTCCAAGTACGTTAAAATAAAGTTTAGAAAGCTTAGTTTTAGAAATAAAGACCGACTTGGACGGTTGACATACATAACTTTTCCAGCAAGTAATTTAAAACGAGGGGGAACGTTGTGAGTTGCTGCGGACACCGCAACTCTACAGTTATACCCGATACTTAGTCAGTATGGCTCTCCTCCGGCAGACGCCGCTAATATTAAACGACACGACAAAGTGCGTGCGAGAGAGTCAGAAAATCAGTCTGAGCGTGACGTCGGGCGCTGCGTAGCCAGTGCAAATTGATTTGTTCCTTTTGGGTATAAAAATGATCCGATCTGATCCAGATTCAACAGTCTGATAGATATGGTCATTATCTATGATTCTGCGTTTTTAGTTTTCTCGAATGTGCAATATTGTGGATGCAACAGATTTTCGTCCTTTGTGGGGGTGGAAGGGGGTGGGGCGAAATTCTGAGATATACGTTTTATAGTGAGATCTAACAGAAGTGCGGATAGCAAATTTGGTTACTCTAGCCTTAATAGTCTCTGAGATTTGTGGATTTCCCAGATTTTCGTCCTTTGCGGGGGCGGAAGGGGGTGTGGCGAAATTTGGACACGAAACGGTCAAGGTCCGATATCACAGGAGTGTGGATACCAAATTTGGTTGCTCTGGCTCTTATAGGTTCTGAGATCCTTGAACTCATATTTTGCAATTGGCAAAGCCGACCATGAAATCTGTGTGTTAGAGGGAGACAGAGCGAGAAAGAATGAAATTGTTTTCTTGATTCTGGCTATAATAATTATACGATCTGGTTGAGATTTTACACTCTAGAACCTATAGTCATCCTCTACGATTCTGCGTTTTTGGCTTTATCGTATCTTTAAAAATGTGGATGACACAGATTTTCGTCCTTTGTGGGGGCGGAAGTGGGCGGGGCGAAGTTTTGAAATATTTTTGTAGCAGTGACATATCACAGAAGTCTGGATACAAATATCGTTGCTCTAGCTCTTATAGTCTTTGAGCAATAGGCGCTGAAGGGGACGGACAGACAGACATGGCTCAATCGACTCGGCTATTGATGCTGATCAAGAATATGTATACTTTATGGGGTCGGAAACGATTCCTTCTGGACGTTACACACATCCACTTTTACCACAAATCTAATATACCCCAATACTCATTTTGAGTATCGGGTATAAAAATAGGTTCAACAAAGAGAACAGGCAGGGAACCAAATATGAAATACACTTCCATTCAATATCTGGTCGTTGTTTGACCACCGATCGATACACTACGCGCTATATAATACAATAATTCAATATTGTAGACATGGGACCAGAACACTTGGTTTAAAATCAGCACAATTTAAAATTTTCTGGAGCAGATGCAAGCTTTAGGGAAAACGACAGTACTCTTTGTAAGGGCATGATGGCAAGTACATTCGTATGACAGAATTTTGGGCGTTACATTCGTCCAGCTGTCGGTGGCGTACGTGCTCCCATTCACCACCAGTTGTGGTGCCAGCGTTGCTGGCCAGCCAACGGCTCTGGCTGCAGTTCCCCGTGCGGAGAGAGTATCTGGAGCCCTGCACACGTAGGTTCAGATGCCTTTTCGTGGCCTATTTTATTTATTTATATGAACAATTGCATATTATAACACACAACAGAGCAGTAAAATCAGCTGGGAAAATGTAGTTATCGACCCACGGAAATATACCAAAATAAACCGTCTCATTTTAAAAATATACCGTAAATATACTGACGAACTCAAGTTCTTTATACATATTCCTCGTTTTTGATATTCCGTCCAATATTTATAGCTAGACAGATTTCTCAGCTGTGCCCACATAATTTTACCCAACTGGTGAACCTATTTTCTACTTGACTGGTTTATTTTAAACACTTGCTTTTATTGGATTTTGCTTAAAAAAGAGTTTTAGCGGAAAAGTTAAAAAAAAAAAATGTAAGAGAGTAATCGTTCCTTTGCTCAATTTTAATATTCCGTAAAATAATGCTGGCTTAGTAAAATTTTCAGCCCAGCCCAAATAATTTTATCCGATCGATGAATCAATTTTTTACAAGATTAACGACTTTTTTTATATTGTATTTTGACTAAAACACGGTTTAAACAAAAAAGTAAAAAAAACCGTAGCAATGTTGTCATGTCAATGTTTGTTCCAGTCCCACCTGAACGATAGGTGGCCAGGGCTGAGGGCGACGCGCCATCTAGCGGAAGTCCAGGGAGGCTCGAAGGTGAATGGGGTCATCGGGGGGAGCTGGAGCCGTTACTGGGGATATAAGGAAGAGAATAGGATTAGTTATATGTATTAGTAAGGGAAAAAGGGATAAATAGGAGTGAAAATATTAGAAAACGTGGATTGGATTATGGAAATGGTGGAGCGTGGACGGAGTAACGTCGAATTTTGAAATTTTGTGCTTAAAACAGAAAGTTTGAAGTGAGTACAGAAAAAGCGGGCGATAAAATAGGTTGTAATGCAGAAAATTTTACTAACAGCCGGCAAGGAATATAGCCACCAGAACCGGGCCAGAAGGTTTCCTGGAGAGGAACACTGGAGTTCGAGAAAGTCGACTGCAGAGAATAAGACTGCCCAACGTGAACCTGAGTGTGTGAGCCAAGTAGCGCGGGACGTGTTAAGGGGGAAGGTGAAAGAGGACGATTTAGCTGCCAGGGCGATTCTAGCCACACCGCACGATCGTTGCATCGCCTTCCAGTGCGTGCCACACGTTTGGTCTCATTCACCAAGTAAAAACCCCGAAACCCTTTTCACACACACCCACACGCGCACACGTATACACGGACCTATATAAATTTAGGGCTGACCGGCCACGGCCAGCGATCGCCCACGTCGTTTGAACTTAAAGAAAAAAAACATATTCCGCACTCCAAACACCGTTCCACATTAAACGTTATTTTGTTCCATGTTTATTTATTTATTTATTTATTTATTTATTTATTAAATTAACAAATTATCTGTTAATAATGGTACTTAGTTACTAAAGGCAGAAAAAGATAAGTTAAAAGTTAGCTAAATTTAAATGATTATAAATATTGCATGCAATTAGTTTAAGAGACAGTTCAGGGGATAGGGTTAGACAGAGGGAGTTATAATTATGGCATAAAACCCTAAAAGGTTCATGATCAGCATAATTAGACCTACATATGGGTAGACGGATAGGCCTAAAAGTACGGGTAGGTCTGGATGGAACGGCCAAGTCAATCTGACCCAAGGGAGATTGGGAGTCAACAGTCCCAAGAAGGAGCTTGTGCACGAACATTACGCCATTGCATATTCTGCGATGGTGCAACGACGGCAGGTCAATAAGATTTAGCCTAGACCGGTAGGGTGGCAAGATTCTACCCGAGTCCCAGTTAAAGTTCCGAAGGGCAAGAATTAAAAATTGCTTTTGCACGGATTCAATAACAGCCTGCTGCTCTTTATACTGCGGGCTCCACGTGTGTTGTCCTTTATTCAGTATTTAGTATTAGCGTAAACCGTTTAACGTAAAATCTTGGCCATTAAAAAAAATATGTAAAAACACCAACACCTTTCACGAACCTATATCTGCGATCAGCTGTTAGCCTTAGTGGGTGACGCGGGGGTCCCATCAGTCCACCGTATTTGGTCGAGCGATTTGTGGAAAAATATTGTTTATTGTTTATGTCCCGGGGACCCTTAACAAGAGCTCTTGGTAGGTTAAGTCTCCGTAGGGGCCCGAGTTAAATTAACTCCCGTAAAACTGGATCCACTCATCTACACATATTCCATTACGTGGGGGTGAGGGAATCCCTGTTGGTTGAACGAAATTTCAGCAGTTATTTCCTTGTTTGCCTTTGTGTCGAACGTTTTGGTGTTTCTTTTTGGTTAGTGATAATTTTGAGTATAGCTATTTATTAATGAGAAAGATGAAATTTGTCAATTGCATTAAATTTAAAATAGAGGGAGGACGCGTGGCGTAAGCCATGGATTAGGCCAGCCGTTACCGTTCCAGCAGAGGGTGGCCAAAATGAACGTTGTGTTTGGTCACAGGTAGGGCTGGCGCGCGAAGTGATAACACCCAAGCTTCACCCACTTGATAGCCGTCTGTTTATGATTTTCTTTGTTGTTGTTAGGTTGTTGTTAGTTTTTATGTCCCGAGAAGTAGTATGTCTCCTTTTTTGTCTACATTTGGCGGGCAAGGGGAACTACCCAGCCCTGGGGTCGACAGCTAGCCGGCATTGCCCTCTGGGAAACAAGCAGGCTTAAGGTGAGCGTAAAGCTGGTCCTTAATGGCGCGGGGTGATTGATGCTAGGGATGGATAGACGGAGGCAGTTAACGGATATATAAAATATGTGATAGGGACTTACGAATTACAGTTGAACATTTTGTCGCTATTCGATGTCGCAAGTGAACGTAAGTCACTGCCGTTCAACAAAAAAATGGACAGGGAGTTTGCGACGGACACATTGCCTGGTGGACTGTGATATCGAATAAATCTGTGATGTAATGTGATATTGGAATAAGTTAGAGTAAGTCATGTAGGTAAATATTCATTGTAGTTTCGCACCTGTTTGTTTAAAACAAAGCCGCTTTCGTGTTTTTGAACCTGTTGGGGAGCGCAGAAACTGGAGCGGTTACTGGTCCCGGCTAGTCACGTGTCCCCCTCTTAATGAATCTTGTAAGAAGAAGAAGAACTGTTAGGAATTTTTGTTGTTAGGTTTTGTGTTGTGTTGAATGTGTTTGAAGTTTGAGTGTCTTAGGTGTCGATCGAATATACATGTATGTTATTATTTATTTATTCAAATATTTAATTGCATATATCTCGTTAACGGCGCTAGTTGGCGCAATATTTATATCGGTATTTATTTATTTATTTATCGGAGTATTTATTGGTCCGAAGCGTGGTGTTATTTATTCTTACTAGTTATTTCTTTGGGTATTTATTTCTTTATTTATATATATTATCTTAGTTTAGGAGTTTCCCTTTTTTTTTTTGTAATATTGGTGTTGCTCGGTGCAGATGCCACAAGAAGGGGGTAGTCGACAGTATCATACGCGATCACGCGTAAACAAAACAGTGGACCAGATAGGAGAAGTGTCAGGGGCGATGTTTGATCAAGATCGGGAGGAACTTGGAGCTGTGGGTGGGTTGCCAAGAACACCGGTCCAGGCCAGGTCAGAAGAATGGCCAATGTCCGATCCTACACCCACGCTTGCTTCCGAACTGGCATCAGCAGTCAACGTATCGTTGGCTCAGGCTCATGCGACACACAGGGCAGCGAACACTGACTCGATTAGTCGGGTGTTGCAGGAGGAGTTGCGTAAGGGGTTTATCGAGATGATGCACCAACTCAACGAGGTACTCCAGCCGGTTAGACAGCTGCAGCAGCAGAAGGAACCGCACCGGGAGGAGGTTCGCCACGAGCAGGAGTATCGAGGAGCAATCCCGAAAAGGAAGCCGTCTAGCACGACTGATGCGCCGATTCCGCCACCAAAACCATTTTTGGCTCGCTCGGGGCGAGGTGGTATTGGTCCGGAACCGTCTTCAGGAGTAGGACCGACCGCATCCAGTGAGCAGCATCAACGGGGTGGGCATCAAGCGCGAAATTGGCGAAACCCGATAGCACTCAGACACTCGGGTCAGGGTCGTGGCGAGGGTAGGAGAGCTGGTGGGATTCCTCGAGAAGATCCGCATCCAAATCCCCCGGGTTATAAACCTTGGCCACGGTGGGGCCGAGTCGAAAAATGGGACGTGACGTTCGACGGAGACAGCAACAAAATGACAGTCGAGGATTTTGTGTTCCGAATTGAATTCCTACAAGCCCAATGCCGCTGTCCGTGGGATGAAGTTCTAAAGGGATTTCATCACCTGGTTACAGGAAACGCGCGGGAATGGTACTGGCAGTACATCCGTGATCATGGCGGTGGTGTTTGGCAGGAACTAAGGGGCGACTTAATTGCTCGTTTCCGAGGCACGGCGTCCGAGTTCGACCGTATGAGAGAACTGCGAGAAAGAATGCAGCGGTCAAACGAGAGTGTGGAAGACTTTTTCCATGTCATGAGAAAGCTCGCGTCGAGGTTGGAGATGCCACCACCTGAAAAGGAGATGGTAAAAATCGTCAAAAAGGCACTCAGAGATGAGATAGCGAGTTTCGTCTACGGCTTACGGGTTTATTCCTTAGACCAACTGCGGGATGAGGGCGTGGAAATAGAGGCACATCTGAAGAGGAAGGCTCGATCTTCGTGGCGAGGAGCACCCAAAGCCACAAACTATGGTCGCGGGGCGAATGCGAACGTCAGCGAGGTCGCGCAGGATTGGTCGATTAGCGATGAAGAGGCAGAGGTCATTGAGGAAGCGCAAGTGACACAGCGTGTTCCACAGAAGTTGATTTGCTGGAAAAGTCGCATCTCAAATTTCCCCATGATATTCGCGATGTGGAAGAGTCCACGAATGCCGAACTGCTCGAGTACTTCAAAGGTGTGTCCGATCTAGCATGTTGCCTGGGTGTAGCTGGTGTAACCTGATTCGTTTTCAGGCGAGCGGAATGGTTTTGTTCAGGTTGGAGCCGAGGGCTACTTCTTTCCAAACAAGTTTAAAGACGAGGCGGAGAAGTATTACAACTTTGAGGCGCGACCGAATGACGTCTGGATAGTGACAGTGCCCAGATCAGGCACCACTTGTAGACAGGAGCTGATCTGGCTGCTGGACAATGGCCTGGACTGTGAGCAGGCCCAGCGGCGACCTCTCACCGAGCGTTTTCCCTTCTTCGAGTTGGTCCACTGACAATTCTGCTGGGCATCATAGTATTCACTGCGTCTTTTTCCCTTAGGTTTCCACTCTTCATGCACAGCCAGGTCAAGGCAGAGCTTCTGGAGGAGAACCATGAATCAGCTGATGCCT
This sequence comes from Drosophila miranda, assembly GCF_003369915.1. Classification (NCBI taxonomy): domain Eukaryota; kingdom Metazoa; phylum Arthropoda; class Insecta; order Diptera; family Drosophilidae; genus Drosophila; species Drosophila miranda. The sequence continues at coordinate 27,610,912 of NW_022881614.1, forward strand.
TGGAATTCATTGAAAAGATTTCCCGGCCGGGATACGAGGTCCTAAGTGAAGTGCCTTCTTCCCAGCGACGCTTCATCAAGACGCACTTTCCATTCTCCTTGCTGCCGCCGAGTGTTTTGCAGAACAAATGCAAGGTTCGACTCTTTGTTAAGCAGTTTTTTTTTCATAAGAAATGTAATCCAACTACGTATGTATTTCAGATCGGTTACGTTGCCCGCAATCCCAAGGACGTTGCAGTCTCCTATTACCACTTGAACCGACTCTTCCGCACGCAGGGATACATTGGCGACTTTGAGCGCTTCTGGCGATACTTCCAACGAGGATTAACTCGGTGATCTGTCACAACATCTGTCATATTAAAGCTTGTCCATCGAATGTACTTTGCAGATCCCTGGCTACCGTACTACAGCCATGTGAATGAAGCCCAGAACAATTGCCACTTGTCCAACGTTCTCTTTCTGCGTTACGAGGACATGCTGAAGGATCTGGCAGGCACTGTGCATAGAATTGGTTCCTTTTTGGATTGTAGACCGACTGCCGCAGACCTCGACAAACTACTCATCTGAGCATTGAAAACTTCCGCGTGAACAAGTCCGTGAACATGCATGAAATGGCCTCCGTTGGAATCCTGAACAAAAACGAGGCGGGATTCGTCCGGAGAGGCGGTGGAGAGAGTGCCAAAAATGGTCCGCACACTCAAATGGAGTTTGTCGATAATCCCAAGCTGCTGAAATGCGCCAACGAATGGATCGAACAGAATGTTAAATGCTTTAAGACCATATGAAAGTGTGGAGAAATATAGCTCGACGTCACCTGATTTTGCTTGGCACTTTTACTGTTTGTTTCTTTTTGGTTTAAGTTGAGGCTGAACTATACTAGAACTAACGTATTTGCACATTGAAACTATCCACACTGGCATTCGCTATCTGCTTGTGTATATCGTTAACCTCCGCCTGGGTCAGGGTGCGCTCCATATGGCGATAGACAATGCGGAAGCACACGCTCGACTTGCCCGTCTTTGGATGCTTAAATTTGTCCACAAGACTGATCTGAGAGAAAAAGAGTTAGATTTATAGGGAATTATCCTCCACTCTACTTACTTGTTCCACAATGTCACCAGCCACCGTCCGAACCAGATCGTAGAAATCGTTGGGCGAGAAGCCAGCATCTACCTCCACATCGGAGAGCAGCCAGAAGGACAGGTCGTTGGTACACTGCGGATAGTCGCACTGCACTGCATCTGCCTGATGGAACACCGGGTAGTGGGTACTGTCGATCTCATCGCGCCGATACACTTCCCCCACCACCAGGAAATTGTCCAGTCCACCAGAGATCAATTCAACCTGGTGGGCCGTGGTGTGGGCGCGGAGCAGTTGGTGCTGGTTAATGTAGTAGCAGTCTGATTTCTGGCGACTCACATGATCGCTGGGTATCAGCAGGTTGTCGAAATTCTGCTGCACTGTCATTACAGGATTCAGTTTGTCGTAGACGGAAAACAGTGGATTTCCGCGCGATTCCGGTAGGCTCCATAAAAGTAATTTACGATGCGCTGGCGAATGATGGACAGGGGATGATCCCTCTGGAGGTGCTTATTCGCTCCCAGGTACGACAGAATTTTGGGCGTTACATTCGTCCAGCTGTCGGTGGCGTACGTGCTCCCATTCACCACCAGTTGTGGCTGCGCGGGAGGCGGTGTCTTTTCCACAACAGCGTTGCTGGCCAGCCCTGCACACGTAGGTTCAGATGCATTTTCGTGGCCTATTTTATTTATTTATATGAACAATTGCATATTTTTTTATTATTTTTTTTTTTTATACCCGATACTCAAAATGAGTATTGGGGTATATTAGATTTGTGGTAAAAGTGGATGTGTGTAACGTCCAGAAGGAATCGTTTCCGACCCCATAAAGTATATATATTCTTGATCAGCATCAATAGCCGAGTCGATTGAGCCCTGTCTGTCTGTCCGTCTGTCCGTCCGTCCGTCCGTCCGTCCGTCCCCTTCAGCGCCTAGTGCTCAAAGACTATAAGAGCTAGAGCAACGATTTTTTGGATCCAGACTTCTGTGATATGTCATCGTATAATGATTATAGCCAGAATCAAGAAAACAATTTTATTCTTTCTCGCTCTGTCTCTCTCTAACACACAGGTTTCATGGTCGGTTTTGTCAAAATATGAGTTCAAGGATCTCAAAACCTATAAGAGCCATGGCAACCAAATTTGGTATCCACACTCCTGTGATATCGGACCTTGACCGTTTCGTGTCCAAATTTCGCCACACCCCCTTCCGCCCCCGCAAAGGACGAAAATCTGGGGCATCCACAAGTCTCAGAGACTATTAAGGCTAGAGTAACCAAATTTGGTATCCGCACTTCTGTTAGATCTCACTATAAAACGTATATCTCAGAATTTTACCCCACCCCCTTCCGCCCCCACAAAGGACGAAAATCTGTTGCATCCACAATATTGCACATTCGAGAAAACTAAAAGCGCAGAATCATAGATAATGACCATATCTATCAGATTGCTGAATCTGGATCAGATCGGATCATTTTTGTAGCCAAAAGCAAGAAATCAATTTTTAGTGGCTACGCAGCGCCCGACGTCACGCTCAGACTGATTTTCTGTCTCTCTCGCACGCACTCTTTGTCGTGTCGTTTAATATTAGCGGCGTCTGCCGGAGGAGAGCCATACTGACTTAGTATCGGGTATAACTGTAGAGTTGCGGTCTCCGCAGCAACTCACAACGTACCACCTCGTTTTTCTTTTAAAACTAGTAATAATGTCGTTGGACTCCCTTTCCTTTGTGACACACTTTATTCCCAAATTCCAGAGTGATACGAGTACTTTTTTTTTTACCAGTGTTATAGTATATACATATGTGAGCTCCAAGAGAAGGGGGAATAAAATTCCACTCCAGACTCCGTATACTCTGTGATTTCGACTGGTTTCCGTAGATGAAGCAAATGTTTAAGAGTTTAAGGGAAATTTGTGTTTTCCGAAGCTTTTCGCAATAAGTATAGATTACCTTGACTACATCAATATTTCTGAAAGTAGTGCTCTTAATTGCTAGGGTCAGATGCGACTGAGAGAGGAGTTGCTCACTTTTGAAATCGTTTGCTGTTAAGTTTTCTGTTAATTATTGTGATATTACGCCATTCTGTCAACCGATGTCTTAGTAAGACTTTGGGTCGAGCTTCAGCTTGGACAAACAATGAAGTTGTTTGTCAATTGCTTGGACAAATACTCGTACTCAGGTGGAAAAACAAATATCAGAATGGGGAAGAGGTTAAGATGGGAGACAAGAAAATATCAAATAAAGGGCCAATTAAGGAAGGTGATTGTGCGTTCTGTTTATCTTATCAACGACAAATTTTGACCCCAGGGGCGTCATTTACAATCCTCAATTTGTTTGCATACTAAAGCAACATTAGCTGAAGAGCTACCTACAAAAGAGAAGACGATGTTTCCTGATTCCCAATTCGTAGGCTATTGATAAACAATCAGTGGGGGAATATTCAAATTAGCCAGGTCTCAAGTGTGATTAGCCGATTTCTCACACATTTCAAGCATCAAAGCAGACAGCAGACAGAACGGAACAGAACAGAACAGAACACAACAGAGCGGAGAAGACGTTGAGCTGACGGCTGGAGGGATCAGATCCCACAGAAGAAGCCGCCTTGAAATTTACGAAAAGAGCCGCCTATAAATCGCAAGATTTCAGCACTGCCCAGGGCTTTATCTAAAGCTCCATTCGGAACAGTATTCGAAGCATAAAGCGTAACCAATTGATTGCTAATTGACATTGATGTGTCGATTATTTTATGATTATTCTTTATGATCGTTAAATTTTGAGATACCAAAAGGCGAGCGAGATCGAACACCAAACTTGATTCAAATTTGTAGATCACTTTGAACAATCAAGCCACTCCCTGAGTACTTCTCAGGCCTTGTCTTACCTTGTCTTCAGTTGGATTGTTATAATTTTATAACTACACGGGAGGGCAAATTAAGTCTGTAGTTCGGGTACCACAAAAACCACTTAAAGACGCTTTCTTTAATTGCCCCCAAAACGAAGATTGGGTTTTTGTTTTTCGAGAAACCTGTGGGGTAGTTTTTGGCTGCGGATGTGGCTGTGACTGTGGCTCTGACTGTGGCTCTGCCTCCAGCTGCTGGCCAGCTCCATGGACAGACAGTCATTTGTGTGAAAATCATCGTAGCATGAAGCGTTGTCAAATACCGTTTGTTGCGGGGGTCGGTCCACTCTCATGCTTTTGTTTCGGCCATTTCAAGGTCTGTACAGAACCCGTCTGTTGGGTCAGACCTCCCTCCATTGACCAGAGCAGAGCTCTAACAATGCGGGTTCTGGCATCATTTTCATAGAAACGGCATTAGAAGTTACTCATACGCAGCGTGGGTTGGATAAGATTAACGAAAGCCTACATAGACATAGCTCATCCTCCCCATTCTCACTTGACTCTTTGCAGACAGCAGAATGAGCTCTAACAACTGCGGTTTCATCGATCCGCAGGGCCAGTTGAGCGCAGCCCTCGCTAATCGGGACATACGGGAATTCCACACTGCCCTGGACAGCGGTGCCCAGGCCAATCGCCAGGACGATCGAATGCCTCTCAGGTGGGCTCCTGCATTCAGCTGCTGCTCGAGTACGGTGCCTCTCCGAATTTGGTGGATCAGGGCGAGTTCACGCCCCTCCACCATGTGCTGAAGAATATAAAGATTGAGGCAGGCACTAAGCTGGAGCTGATCCGACTTTTCCTGAAACAACCACAGTTGGACATTGACAGCTATCGGAACGGGCAGGTACGCCAGATGCTGAGGGATCAGTATCCGGAACTGCCGTTGCCGGAGCAGAGATCGACTGCGAGCGACTCCTCCGCACGCTGCGGGACGGAGACGAGAACCAGTTCGAGCAACAGTTCGCGGAGTACCACCAGAACGTCAGCGGAAACGCAGACAAACAATGCAATGCCAACCAGGAGGAGTATCAGTCCCTGCTGGCGGAGAGTATCAAGCGGGACAAGCAGCGAGCCTTTGAGGCCATCCTCGAGACGGGCATCAACATTAATCCTTCAAAATTGAGCGACATCAGCCCCGTGGAGTTGGCCGTAATCTGGGGAAACCACAGGGCGCTAGAGAAGCTGTTGAAGCATCCGCAGCTGAGGCTGACATCGCATTCCAAGCTGCTGAACGCGATTATCAGTCGCTGGCTGAGCAGCCGCTGGACGACTTCTGTGACCACCAGCGCTGCTTCCAGCTGCTGCTCGAGAGCGATCGTGTGGACATCAATGAGGCGGACAAGGCTGGCCTGGTGCCACTCTCCTATGCGGTCAAGTATCGCAACACAAAGGTGGCACAGGAGCTTCTACGGCAGGGAGCGAACATCGGGGCGAGAAGCGCGTTCGGAGATCTTCCCATACAGGAGATGGACCCGAAAGTGCTGGAGGAGCACTTCGATTCCTGCATCACCACCAACGGGGAGAAGCCCGGTGACCAGAGTTTCGATATCATCATCAACTACAAGAATCTGATGAGACGCCAGCGAGAGCCCAGGCAGTCGGACAAGCGGAGCATTGGCCATCCTCACAAATTGGAGGACGAGATGACTCAAATCGCATACATCGCCGATTCCAAGGAGCTGCGTTACCTGCTGCAGCACCCGCTAATCTCGAGTTTCCTCTTCCTCAAGTGGCACCGCCTCTCGGTGATCTTCTATCTGAACTTTCTACTTTACTCTCTCTTCACTGCCTCCATTATCACGCATACGCTCCTTAAGTTCCACGAAAGCGACCACACGGGCCTGACTGCCCTCTTCGGCCTGTTCTCTTGGATAGGGATTGTGTATCTCATGATCCGAGAGGTCATACAGCTTGCCATGTCGCCGCTGCTGTACTTCAGGTCCATCACGAACCTGATGGAGGTGGCTCTCATTGTCTTGTCGATCCTAACCTGCATGGAAGCCAGCTACGACAAGGAGACGCAGCGCATACTGGCCGTCTTCACCATTCTGCTGGTGTCCGTGGAGTTCTGCCTGCTGGTTGGCTCCCTGCCAGTACTCACAATTTCGACGGCTGCGCGCCGTCTCCAGCAGCTTCATCAAGAGCTTTGCTCTCTACTCGATCTTTGTGCTTACGTTTAGCCTGTGCTTCTACATACTGTTTGGCAAGCCCCAGGTGGATTCCTCCTCTCCGAAGGACAGCACGCCAGAGCCAGCAAAGGAGGGAGAAGATGATGGTCACTTCAACGAATTCTCCGTGCCCATCGAGGCGCTCATCAAGACGATTGTGATGCTCACGGGAGAATTTGATGCCGGTGACATAAAGTTTGACAGCGTCTACACTTACCTGATCTTCCTGCTCTTTGTGTTCTTCATGACCATTGTGCTGTTCAATCTCCTGAATGGTCTGGCTGTCAGCGATACTCAGGTGGGTTTATATTTCCTTTTCTTCCTCGGCTTTATCCAACTGTTTTCTCCCCTCTCTTTTCCCACAGGCCATCAAGGCCCAGGCGGAACTGAACGGCGCCGTTGTCCGCACCAATCTGCTGACCCGCTACGAGCAAGTTCTCACTGGCCGAGATGGACACGCTCAGACCTCATCGTCCCAGTTGAACAAAGGCAGTCGGTTCGCTCGAGGAAGACCATGAGCTAGTCACCGGTTCAATCGTAATTTTCTTCATGCTTTTCTTGAGTTTCACGCCCTCGTGGCTTTTCCCACACTTGGGACCCCACTAAGCAGAAAAGCGAAAGGAGAGAAAATCTTCACTGATGAATCGCCTGATCGGATCGGATGGGCTGTTATATACTCACAACACATACTCATTGGCCGCATTTGCGAATCGCTGGGCTGTGAACAAGCTTGAATTGAAAGAGTGTCGGCACTTCGGTGTGCCAAAGATACATATCTTTACCCCTTGAATCAGCTCGTGTTGATTTTTCTGCCGTGCATTGCACTTTTGAGCTCAGGTCCTAAACGAGAGTCACACACCACACACATGCACATTATTATCATTATCATCATCATTATGATAATGACTGTGAGCGAACGAATGCTGATGAAGCCTCATTGTCAATGTCGAAAGTTATGGGATTGGTTAAGGAAACCCAAGGTGGGATATGAAAAGTATTCCGTTCTGCTCTGGCATAGGATCCCAGCTTTAATATGTAACGTGTCACCTACGCAAGTCTGTGTATATAAATCCTGCCAGGCTAGCTGTTATTCAGCGAAGGGAAGCACACGCTTTGGGTTTCCGGCCTCTGCTCGTCGGCTATTGGAGTGATGTTCTTGCCCCCCCTCCTGCTGGTGGCCTATACGCATTATACCGCGAATGAAGTAGCGTGTCACGACGAAAATGCTTAACCGGGAGACACTGTTTATCCCTGAATAGAATTGTGGATGTGTGCTTGAAAGGTATCTCAACTCCGCCTCTGGTGTTGTCGAGGTCGTGTCGCCCACCCTACCAAGGCCATTCCAAACCGTTCGATTTATTGACGGAATGGCCCCTTTGTCCGGGGCGTCCTACATGGTGAATTTTCCAGCGAAAGCAAAGCGGTAGATTAATACATTATAAAGTTTATTCACTTACTGGCTAAAACAATAACATTACCCGCAAATACCATAATATAATCACCCACATTAAAAGAGTAGCTAAATGAAATATATGTATAAAATTCCTACAAATACTTGGCTATGTGTCATACAAACGATACACTAAACAAGTCCGAAATGGACAAACTAACTTGCTTGCTGACTCCGTAATGTTACGAAACCAATTCGAGTGGGCACTTCTCCCTCTCACTCACCGACCGGCCCTAGTTCCCTTGTTTCAAGTTGTAATTTATCAATAACAGAATTTAAGTCCACTCATACCTTTTCTCCAGTTTATGGCTCCATCGGCGAAAGCGCTTTCCTCGATGAATACCTAAAGCTGCTGTGGTGGAAGAACACTTAAATGGGCACAAGGTTGGGGGAAATCATATTTGCAGATCGGCGAGAGTCACGAGAAGCCACTAACGGAATCAAATCTAATTCTCTCCTAATTAACTCCGCACAGAAATCATAATTAATTACACATTTACAAACACGAATATAATTACTCCGTCAATCCGTTGCTTCCTCTTTTTATACCCGATACTCAAAATGAGTATTGGGGTATATTAGATTTGTGGTAAAAGTGGATGTGTGTAACGTCCAGAAGGAATCGTTTCCGACCCCATAAAGTATATATATTCTTGATCAGCATCAATAGCCGAGTCGATTGGGCCCTGTCTGTCTGTCCGTCTGTCCGTCCGTCCGTCCGTCCGTCCGTCCCCTTCAGCGCCTAGTGCTCAAAGACTATAAGAGCTAGAGCAACGATTTTTTGGATCCAGACTTCTGTGATATGTCACTGCTACAAAAATATTTCAAAACTTCGCCCCGCCCACTTCCGCCCCCACAAAGGACGAAAATCTGTGGCATCCACATTTTTAAAGATACGATAAAACCAAAAACGCAGAATCGGTGATGATGACCATATCTTCTACAGTGCAAAATCTGAACTAGATCGTATAATGATTATAGCCAGAATCAAGAAAACAATTTCATTCTTTCTCGCTCTGTCTCTCTCTAACACACAGGTTTCATGGTCGGTTTTGTCAATTGCAAAATATGAGTTCAAGGATCTCAGAACCTATAAGAGCCAGAGCAACCAAATTTGGTATCCACACTCCTGTGATATCAGACCTTGACCGTTTCGTGTCCAAATTTCGCCACACCCCCTTCCGCCCCCGCAAAGGACGAAAATCTGGGGCATCCACAAATCTCAGAGACTATTATGGCTAGAGTAACCAAATTTGGTATCCGCACTTCTGTTAGATCTCACTATAAAACGTATATCTCAGAATTTCGCCCCACCCCCTTCCGCCCCCACAAAAGACGAAAATCTGTTGCATCCACACTATTGCACATTCGAGAAAACTAAAAACGCAGAATCATAGATAATGATCATATCTATCAGATTGCTGAATCTGGATCAGATCGGATCATTTTTGTAGCCAAACGGAACAAATCAATTTGCACTGGCTACGCAGCGCCCGACGTCACGCTCAGACTGATTTTCTGTCTCTCTCGCACGCACTCTTTGTCGTGTGGTTCAATATTAGCGGCGTCTGCCGCAGGAGAGCCATACTGACTTAGTATCGGGTATAACCGTAGAGTTGCGGTGTCCGCAGCAACTCACAACGTTCCACCTCGTTTTTTTTGGTTTTAAATCATCTCAAGGATGATCGGAATTTTGATCGTAACACTGTAGCCACATTGATCAGATACTGGTGATGTAGTTTGGCGAGTTTGACAGGTCGGTATATAAAAAAAAAAGATGAAAATTACTTAACTGTTTTAGAAAATAAACTGAAATTACTTTATAACATGATGAAGAAATAAGGGGTCAAAAGTTGAAGTCAGCAGTTTTGATGAAGATTGCCAGCTCTCTGAGATGTAGCGGCTCTTTTTTTTATTAATAATTGATGTAAATTGTTATAATATTTAAAGATTTTGAATTTCCTTCTGAGCCCGGCAAATCTTTGGCAATCGAAGATCAGGTGTTCGGCATATTCAGTTACATTGCACGTTTCGCAGATATTTGAGTCAATTGCTTTGATTCTGTGTAGGAAGACTTTGTCGTATGTGTGTCCCGTCATAAGTCTGTTAATGGTCTTGATGCTTTTAGCATTCCATTTAAGAGAAAAATGACAGGGTTTACTGGGTATGTCTGGAAATATGTCTATGAGGCTGGATCCCTTCGTCCTGTAGTCCTCATTCCATTTGTATACTAAAAAGTTCCTAATTTCTCTTTGAGCCTCCTTGTAGCTGTATTTTATATTTATTGTAAACCCCTCACTTGTAGCAGCCTTTGCTGCTATGTCAGTCTTTTCGTTGATGGCCACACCCTTGTGACCAGGGACCCATATAATGTCAAGTTTCTGAATGTCTGATTGGTTAATTATGTTGTGAATATCATTCACTAGGTACGAGTATGTATTCATATTTTTAATTAAATTAATAGCTTCTAATCCATCACTTAAAATCAAAGCCATTTTGTAATTATATTTAAGACATAGTTCGCAGGCCTTTTTAAGGCCTACGAGCTCGGCACCTACTGAGGATAAGCTGTTTTCTATTTTGTACTTGTGGATATTTCCACTAGGCCATTCTACTATTCCTATGCCACATGTACTTTCTGTAACTGAGGCATCTGTTGATAGAATGTTCCAGTCGTTCTTTCTGTACTTGTTCATAATCTCATAAAATATAGTTTTTATACCCGATACTCAAAATGAGTATTGGGGTATATTAGATTTGTGGTAAAAGTGGATGTGTGTAACGTCCAGAAGGAATCGTTTCCGACCCCATAAAGTATATATATTCTTGATCAGCATCAATAGCCGAGTCGATTGGGCCCTGTCTGTCTGTCTGTCTGTCCGTCTGTCCGTCTGTCCGTCCGTCCGTCTGTCCGTCCCCTTCAGCGCCTAGTGCTCAAAGACTATAAGAGCTAGAGCAACGATGTTTTGGATCCAGACTTCTGTGATATGTCACTGCTACAAAAATATTTCAAAACTTCGCCCCGCCCACTTCCGCCCCCACAAAGGACGAAAATCTGTGGCATCCACATTTTTAAAGATACGATAAAACCAAAAACGCAGAATCGGTGATGATGACCATATCTTTTACAGTGCAAAATCTGAACTAGATCGTATAATGATTATAGCCAGAATCAAGAAAACAATTTCATTCTTTCTCGCTCTGTCTCTCTCTAACACACAGGTTTCATGGTCGGTTTTGTCAATTGCAAAATATGAGTTCAAGGATCTCAGAACCTATAAGAGCCAGAGCAACCAAATTTGGTATCCACACTCCTGTGATATCGGACCTTGACCGTTTCGTGTCCAAATTTCGCCACCCCCCCTTCCGCCCCCGCAAAGGACGAAAATCTGGGGCATCCACAAATCTCAGAGACTATTATGGCTAGAGTAACCAAATTTGGTATCCGCACTTCTGTTCGATCTCACTATAAAAAGTATATCTCAGAATTCCGCCCCACCCCCTTCCGCCCCCACAAAGGACGAAAATCTGTTGCATCCACAATATTGAGGATACGAGAAAACTAAAAACGCAGAATCATAGATAATGATCATATCTATCAGATGCTGAATCTGATCAGATCGATCATTTTTGTAGCCAAACGGAACAAATCAATTTGCACTGGCTACGCAGCGCCCGACGTCACGCTCAGACTGATTTTCTGTCTCTCTCGCACGGACTCTGTGTCGTGGGGTTCAATATTAGCGGCGTCTGCCGCAGGAGAGCCATACTGACTTAGTATCGGGTATAACCGTAGAGTTGCGGTGTCCGCAGCAACTCACAACGTTCCACCTCGTTTTTTTTGGTTTTAAATCATCTCAAGGATGATCGGAATTTTGATCGTAACACTGTAGCCACATTGATCAGATACTGGTGATGTAGTTTGGCGAGTTTGACAGGTCGGTATATAAAAAAAAAAGAGGAAAATTACTTAACTGTTTTAGAAAATAAACTGAAATTACTTTATAACATGATGAAGAAAAAAGGGGTCAAAAGTTTAAGTCAGCAGTTTTGATGAAGATTGCCAGCTCTCTGAGATGTAGCGGCTCTTTTTTTATTAATAATTGATGTAAATTGTTATAATATTTAAAGATTTCGAATTTCCTTCTGAGCCCGGCAAATCTTTGGCAATCGAAGATCAGGTGTTCGGCATATTCAGTTACATTGCACGTTTCGCAGATATTTGAGTCAATTGCTTTGATTCTGTGTAGGAAGACTTTGTCGTATGTGTGTCCCGTCATAAGTCTGTTAATGGTCTTGATGCTTTTAGCATTCCATTTAAGAGAAAAATGACAGGGTTTACTGGGTATGTCTGGAAATATGTCTATGAGGCTGGATCCCTTCGTCTTGTAGTCCTCATTCCATTTGTATACTAAAAAGTTCCTAATTTCTCTTTGAGCCTCCTTGTAGCTGTATTTTATATTTATTGTAAACCCCTCACTTGTAGCAGCCTTTGCTGCTATGTCAGTCTTTTCGTTGATGGCCACACCCTTGTGACCAGGGACCCATATAATGTCAAGTTTCTGAATGTCTGATTGGTTAATTATGTTGTGAATATCATTCACTAGGTACGAGTCTGTATTCATATTTTTAATTAAATTAATAGCTTCTAATCCATCACTTAAAATCAAAGCCTTTTTGTAATTATATTTAAGACATAGTTCGCAGGCCTTTTTAAGGCCTACGAGCTCGGCACCTACTGAGGATAAGCTGTTTTCTATTTTGTACTTGTGGATATTTTCACTAGGCCATTCTACTATTCCTATGCCACATGTACTTTCTGTAACTGAGGCATAGATAGAATGTTGATAGAATGTTCCAGTCGTTCTTTCTGTACTTGTTCATAATCTCATAAAATATAGTTTTTATACCCGATACTCAAAATGAGTATTGGGGTATATTAGATTTGTGGTAAAAGGGGATGGGTGTAACGCCCAGAAGGAATCGTTTCCGACCCCATAAAGTATATATATTCTTGATCAGCATCAATAGCCGAGTCGATTGGGCCCTGTCTGTCTGTCTTTCTGTCCGTCTGTCCGTCTGTCCGTCCGTCCGTCTGTCCGTCCCCTTCAGCGCCTAGTGCTCAAAGACTATAAGAGCTAGAGCAACGATGTTTTGGATCCAGACTTCTGTGATATGTCACTGCTACAAAAATATTTCAAAACTTCGCCCCGCCCACTTCCGCCCCCACAAAGGACGAAAATCTGTGGCATCTACATTTTTAAAGATACGATAAAACCAAAAACGCAGAATCGTAGAGGATGACTATATGTTCTAGAGTGTAAAATCTCAACCAGATCGTATAATTATTATAGCCAGAATCAAGAAAACAATTTCATTCTTTCTCGCTCTGTCTCTCTCTAACACACAGGTTTCATGGTCGGTTTTGTCAATTGCAAAATATGAGTTCAAGGATCTCAGAACCTATAAGAGCCAGAGCAACCAAATTTGGTATCCACACTCCTGTGATATCGGACCTTGACCGTTTCGTGTCCAAATTTCGCCACACCCCCTTCCGCCCCCGCAAAGGACGAAAATCTGGGGCATCCACAAATCTCAGAGACTATTAAGGCTAGAGTAACCAAATTTGGTATCCGCACTCCTGTTAGATCTCACTTTAAAACGTATATCTCAAAATTTCGCCCCACCCCCTTCCGCCCCCACAAAGGACGAAAATCTGTTGCATCCACAATATTGAGGATACGAGAAAACTAAAAACGCAGAATCATAGATAATGATCATAACTATCATTTTTATAGCCAAAAGGAACAAATCAATTTGCTCTGGCTACGCAGCGCCCGACGTCACGCTCAGACTGATTTTCTGTCTCTCTCGCACGCACTCTTTGTCGTGTGGTTCAATATTAGCGGCGTCTGCCGCAGGAGAGCCATACTGACTTAGTATCGGGTATAACCGTAGAGTTGCGGTGTCCGCAGCAACTCACAACGTTCCACCTCGTTTTTTTTGGTTTTAAATCATCTCAAGGATGATCGGAATTTTGATCGTAACACTGTAGCCACATTGATCAGATACTGGTGATGTAGTTTGGCGAGTTTGACAGGTCGGTATATAAAAAAAAAGAGGAAAATTACTTAACTGTTTTAGAAAATAAACTGAAATTACTTTATAACATGATGAAGAAAAAAGGGGTCAAAAGTTTAAGTCAGCAGTTTTGATGAAGATTGCCAGCTCTCTGAGATGTAGCGGCTCTTTTTTTATTAATAATTGATGTAAATTGTTATAATATTTAAAGATTTTGAATTTCCTTCTGAGCCCGGCAAATCTTTGGCAATCGAAGATCAGGTGTTCGGCATATTCAGTTACATTGCACGTTTCGCAGATATTTGAGTCAATTGCTTTGATTCTGTGTAGGAAGACTTTGTCGTATGTGTGTCCCGTCATAAGTCTGTTAATGGTCTTGATGCTTTTAGCATTCCATTTAAGAGAAAAATGACAGGGTTTACTGGGTATGTCTGGAAATATGTCTATGAGGCTGGATCCCTTCGTCCTGTAGTCCTCATTCCATTTGTATACTAAAAAGTTCCTAATTTCTCTTTGAGCCTCCTTGTAGCTGTATTTTATATTTATTGTAAACCCCTCACTTGTAGCAGCCTTTGCTGCTATGTCAGTCTTTTCGTTGATGGCCACACCCTTGTGACCAGGGACCCATATAATGTCAAGTTTCTGAATGTCTGATTGGTTAATTATGTTGTGAATATCATTCACTAGGTACGAGTCTGTATTCATATTTTTAATTAAATTAATAGCTCCTAATCCATCACTTAAAATCAAAGCCTTTTTGTAATTATATTTAAGACATAGTTCGCAGGCCTTTTTAAGGCCTACGAGCTCGGCACCTACTGAGGATAATCTGTTTTCTATTTTGTACTTGTGGATATTTTCACTAGGCCATTCTACTATTCCTATGCCACATGTACTTTCTGTAACTGAGGCATCTGTTGATAGAATGTTCCAGTCGTTCTTTCTGTACTTGTTCATAATCTCATAAAATATAGTTTTTATACCCGATACTCAAAATGAGTATTGGGGTATATTAGATTTGTGGTAAAAGTGGATGTGTGTAACGTCCAGAAGGAATCGTTTCCGACCCCATAAAGTATATATATTCTTGATCAGCATCAATAGCCGAGTCGATTGGGCCCTGTCTGTCTGTCTGTCTGTCCGTCTGTCCGTCCGTCCGTCTGTCCGTCACCTTCAGCGCCTAGTGCTCAAAGACTATAAGAGCTAGAGCAACGATGTTTTGGATCCAGACTTCTGTGATATGTCACTGCTACAAAAATATTTCAAAACTTCGCCCCGCCCACTTCCGCCCCCACAAAGGACGAAAATCTGTGGCATCTACATTTTTAAAGATACGATAAAACCAAAAACGCAGAATCGTAGAGGATGACTATATGTTCTAGAGTGTAAAATCTCAACCAGATCGTATAATTATTATAGCCAGAATCAAGAAAACAATTTCATTCTTTCTCGCTCTGTCTCTCTCTAACACACAGGTTTCATGGTCGGTTTTGTCAATTGCAAAATATGAGTTCAAGGATCTCAGAACCTATAAGAGCCAGAGCAACCAAATTTGGTATCCACACTCCTGTGATATCGGACCTTGACCGTTTCGTGTCCAAATTTCGCCACACCCCCAAAGGACGAAAATCTGGGGCATCCACAAATCTCAGAGGCTATTAAGGCTAGAGTAACCAAATTTGGTATCCGCACTCCTGTTAGATCTCACTTTAAAACGTATATCTCAAAATTTCGCCCCACCCCCTTCCGCCCCCACAAAGGACGAAAATCTGTTGCATCCACTATATTGCACATTCGAGAAAACTAAAAACGCAGAATCATAGATAATGATCATATCTATCATTTTTATAGCCAAAAGGAACAAATCAATTTGCTCTGGCTACGCAGCGCCCGACGTCACGCTCAGACTGATTTTCTGTCTCTCTCGCACGCACTCTTTGTCGTGTCGTTTAATATTAGCGGCGTCTGCCGGAGGAGAGCCATACTGACTAAGTATCGGGTATAACTGTAGAGTTGCGGTGTCCGCAGCAACTCACAACGTTCCCCCTCGTTATTTCTTCATTCGAGTATTCTTCTTTACCCTTAGTTAAAAATTTATCTAATACATGGATTTTGTTACATGTGTTAACACTATCACATTCTTGAGTGTTTACAAATATGGAATTAAATTCTCTTAAAGTACGTGTGTAACTCGTATCCGCTTTTGAGCGTATTAGCTCGTCAAACATTGTTGGATTGAACCTTTTAATTTTAAGCAGTTCTTTGGCTGCAAGCCATTTCGCCCTGAAAACAGGTGGCATTACACCAGCGAGGACAAAAATTTCGTGTTTGCTTGTGTCAGGTGGCACCCCAACACACCTTCTGAGTGATTTAGCTTGCGCTATTTCTATATCTTTACTTGCTCCAGATCCCATGTCTGAAAAACTTGTGATAGCATATTCTTGTTTTGTTCTAATAAAAGCTTTGAAGATGTTGGTACTTGTTTTAGGTTTTAGACCTGATTTGATAGTAGTCGCAAGCTGGAGGAGTCTGTTGCATTTTTTTGTTTGTTCTTTAACCATTTTTACATGACTGACATTTGACATGTTTGCGCTAATCAGTCTGCCTAAGAAACGGATATCTTTTCGATTTGGTATAGGCACATTTCTAACAGAAATATTTACCGCTCTGACCTGTCTTTTTCCTACATTCATTGCTGCAGATTTGCTTGGATTGAAACTAAAACCGAGATCACCACATAGAAGGTTAAAGTCATTTAGTTTTTTATTAAGGTTTTCAACCGCTACAGTAAACTCTCTGTTGTGAGAGATTATAACGAAGTCATCTGCAAATTGCATCATATGAGTAGTTCTATCACAGATCTGATGTAGTCTTTTTGTGTATACATTAAAAAGGAGGGGCGACAGACAAGAGCCCTGTGGGATTCCTCCCTGAACTACCTGAACAGCTTCCCCTATTTTCAGTTGTCTCATAGACATAAAACTGATGATCCAGTCAATGTATGTTTTAGGAAAACACTCATTTTCCATTAGTCTTTTTAAGAATTTCAGGTTGACACAATTGTAGGCATTGTTGAGGTCAACAACCACAAGAGTAACGTGTTCCTTGTTCTTTTTCTTTGCCGCTACCACATTGATGACATCATTTATGCACATCGCTGCAGACTTGTTTTTTTGGTATGCATAAGATCTGTAGGGTATAATCTTGTTTTCTTGTATATGCTTTTCCAGCCTGTCTTTCACCATGCCATTTACTGTCTTGGCTAGAATCGAAATGAGGGATATGGGTCGAAAATGTTTTAAGTCAGTCAGATCCATGTTTTTTTTTCGGTATTTGTAAAATTCTGATAGATCTCCATTCGACTGGGAAATCGCACATAGCCACTCGACGGTTGTAAAAATGTACAAGTTCTGTCTTTATACTAGTGTTAAGAGCACTCAGCATCTCGTATGTGATGTGATCTATTCCTCCTGCCGTTTTTCTGTTTCTGACTAACACAGCCTCTAACTCTTCCAAGGAAAGGAAAGGATTTTCATTGTTCTTGGTTGAGTACATTTGTTCGTCTACATCCTTTGCTTCTGAGGTTATTTGTTCGTTAAGGAATTCCAGGTATGGCCCAGCTTTGTCAGGGTCGAAAATTTCTGACACCCCTCTTGACAGTTTTTTAGATTTCTAAGGAATCTCCAGGCTTCTCTTGAGTTCGATTTTACATTTAACTCTGTTAACTTCCTGGCATAGCTAGTTCTTTTGGCAATTTTAACAGATTTTTTCCATTTAACCTTGAGGTTAACAGCAGAACAATAATTTTGAAAGGAGGGTTCTGAAGCTGCCTTCTTCTGCGACTCTGCAAACTCCCTGAATAATTTGGCTAAATTCTCGTCCCACCATAATTTTGGACATTTTTTTTTGATTTCATAAGTAGCTGTTTTTATTTCCTGTTGGAAGTTCTTCGCTAAATTATCCATATCTTTGTCGGCCTCAAACTGGCTTAGCTTTTTCAGTAGACTGTTTTTGGCAAGGAAAGTTTTGAGTTTGTGTTGATATCCTGCTGTTTCAAAGGTTATTGAGTGATGGTGGCTGCCTCATAGGTAAAACTTTTCGCATTTCCAATTCTCCATATGAATACCCTTTGTGAAAGTTAAATCGAGTACAGACCCTGATGTTGAGTCGATGTGTCTTCTGAATGTGAGACTGTGGTCATTTGCTAGACTATAGCCAGCATTTGACATAGCTTGCATGAGAAAAGTTCCCTTTCCACTGTTGGTTCTGTCTCCAGAAAAGGTATGTCTTGCGTTAAAATCTCCTGCAATTATGACTTTTCCGAATGCATCTAAATATTCAAGAAGATTGTTAATCGCTTGCTTGAAGGATGCAAGAGACAACAAAGGTTCAAAATATACTGAGATGATAAAAAATTTATCTTTGTTGTTGATGGTTCTTGCTCTGCTTATATCTTGCTCTGTCTCATATATCAGTCTTTTAACTCTTAAGTCTTTTTTGTAGGCAATCGCCACTCCTCCATAACCGTCCTCTCTATGTTTTTCTAACATATTGAAGTTGGCTAGTTTCCTAAAACGGAGATCGTGAGAGAAAACTTCAGCCAGAATGGCGAAGTCGAAGTTTTCATTGTTTAAGTAGAATACTAGGTCGTTTTTATTGGCTTTAATAGATTGAATGTTATGTTGTAAAAATTTCATATTTATTCAGATGTTTTAAAAAGGTTCGTTTCTCTCTGTTTGTTCATTTTTCTGTCTGCATTATGTTCCATATTGTAATCATTTGTACTGGTCACTTTTTTTGATGGATGTGACACATCATTTGAGTCGACTAAACGAGACAACATGTCAACCATCTGTTGAATGGTAAATTTGTTTTCTTTTAGTTCTTTGTTTTCAAAAAATGGTACGTGATTACTAGAATCGCTGGTATATGATTCTAAGTGATAGTGGGGTTTTTGTGCAGGAACCAAAGGTCTCTGCACTAACCTGCTCGCATAACTGTGTTTTTTTAAAACTTCATTTGCTTTAACGTTTTTGTTTTGAACATTTTCCTCATTTATGTCTAGTTTTGGATAGTTTTTTTCATAATTATCTAACAGCGAAAAGTTTTGATGGATTGAGTAAGTGCTAAGCACTTCCTTACGCGCGATTTTTTTGATTGTCATTATTTTGTTAATGTCCATCTCCTTTTCCCATACTGGGCACATCAGTCTGTCCCTAGCTGAGTGATTTTTCCCATTGCAAAGGATACACTTCAGACCAGTGCACGACCCATTGCACTCCTCGACTCCGCATTTATAGCACCTCCTAGCTGATTTGCATCTGGTCGAAGTGTGACCAAGTCTGCCACAATTATAACATTGCCTTACTCTGGGAACATATATGCTTACTTTCATCCCACATATCCCAAAAAGAGATACCTTTTCTGGGATGTCTGAACCCTCAAAACCAATTTTGACTGTTTCTAATGGTATGAGCTTGAATGTTTCGTTGTTGTCATCGGTTGTAATTTTCTGCCTTCTTGCTAATCTTTCAATTGACTTAATTTTTATGTTAGAAGTAATATTATCTATAATTTCATTCTCAGAAAAACCGAGGGGCACCCCTTTAATTACTCCATAGGATTCCACATAGTCTTTTGGTATAAATACCACTAAATTCATTTTTTTTTAACTCCTCATTTAAAACTAAATCATTTGCTTCGCTGAAAACCTTAAAATAAATCTTGTATAGTGTAGGCGCAAGAGCTACGATTTCTTTAATTCCTTTGATTTTAAGGTGTCTTATTTTTGGTGCCATTTTTGGTGTTTTTGTTTTCGAAGATGGTACTGTTCTTAGTCGATACTAGTACAGCCGCATCACCGATGTGGCACTCACTATACAACACTGTTTCTCTTTCGATACCTACATTTGATGGGTTTATAATCGGATTAGTATTTTTATTCAGTGTTTTAGTCATTTCAGTATTTCCAGTAAAACCATTTATGGCATTTGTGTGAGAATTGTGAACGGTCACACCGTCAGAAGCCTCCACCATTTTGTTACTGTCATCGTCTATCAGCATTTTGTTATTTATGTCTGTATTGGTGTTGTCGCTTTTTTGTTCCTTGCGCATCTTTTTTGCTGGGTACTTTTCGTTAGTCAAGCTGTCGAATATGTCCTCTTTCACACTTGAACACAAAGCACTGAAGTTTTTTGCTATTGTTTTTTGGGTTTGAATTTTGCTGCTTTTTGCCACCTGATCAGGGGGTTTCAATTTGGCAGACACCGAGTGACCGGCGTCCGCCATACTTGCTGGTTTAACCAGATTGCCAAAGACTTACCTCTCCTTTGGGAAATGAAAGAGGAAAAATTTATATATTGATGAAGATTTGTATGAAATAAACAATGATCCAATTTTTACAATCACTTTTAATTAAGCCTTTGTTGCTTGGAAAAAGTCACTTTTCAGACTGTTAAGAAAAAACACGACCGGTCTCGCTCGCTGATGAAAAGGAAGTGCATTTAATACAATGTGTTAGATTAACTGCCGGTTGATTGTTTCGGCGGCTGGTCACACCCGAACCATCGAATCGAAATCTGTACTTTCAGCGAATTTCATGTCAGACCCAGTACCAGTACACTTTAGTTTGACTTTTTATAGAGTATTACACGTCACAATTTCTAACACCAACATTTACGCACATACGAAAGAGCCCAGTCCAAAAAACTCTGAGGCATAGCTCAGCGCCAATGCAGTTAGAAACTTAAAAATTTACAGTAATTTGTGAGTAGTACTGTAGTATTGGTTACTCTTTGCCAGCACTCAACACTGGAAGCTTTTCCATTTCATCTGTTGCATCGTTTATTTTTCTGACAATCGCCGTTACTCTAAAGCGACGCACACTTGAGCATGCACATACACATCGATGAGTGGAAGAGTATATACTCTAGTACTGGCGGTGGCGATTGACCATGCCCGAACTACTGATTTGGCTAGTTCCTACGACCACTCAAAGAAGAGACAAAAAATGTTGCTCTGTATACTCTACAACCCACCGCGCACCAGCCACCGTACTAGTTCGGTTGGGATGCAACGTCTCACCAGTAGATGAAGAAACGAAAAAGCATGAGAGGAAAATAAAGAGAGCAGTTAGCTAAAAATTATGCTGTCCTGCTTTTTTCCAATTCCTGCCCTCTCCCTTTTCTGTTTTCGGTCACTGCATTGCTGGAATGTTCTTTTGCGTTTGGAGTTTGTGCAAATCAGTGCGGCTGACCAAGTAATTATAATTATTCAATTTTAAACAGTAAGTCAAAGCAAATGTAGCAAACGGCATTTGCGTAGGCTCAATAAAGAAATATAAGACAAATATTCAGCCAAACATAATCGTGTTAGCGGAGAAACAGTGTCGTGCAGTGAAAAAGAAAAAGTTGAAGGCCGCGAAATAGGAGAGACAATCGACGAAAATGAAAAAATGGAAAATGAAAAATGCTTTTTGTTTTTTTATATGCCTATTATATCTGTACTTTATATTTATAGATGCCATAACTGTAGATACGGGGACTGGATCAGCTGAAGTCCAGCTTAGGAAGGCCCTACAGCTGCAAAAAAAACGTTTTTTCAAAAACAGTACCACCGCGAACAGCAGACTTTAATTAGTAAATTTAAAAACTAAAATGAAATATATAATAAAATAAAAATTTATATATGAAATGAAATGAAGATTGATAACCTACTTCATGGGTACCCATTTTACTAGCTACTTCATGGGTACCCATTTTACTAGCTACTTCATGGGTACCCATTTCACTAGCTACTACATGGGTACCCATTTCACTAGCTACTAGACGAGTACCCATATCACTAGTTCGAGGGTAAACGATGTGGTGTCGCTGGTCCCCATGTCGTAGGAAATTGCGGGTAAAAATGGAAATGATGAAAAGCATTGTTAGGGGTTAGTAAAGAAAGTACCCCTGGTCTGTTAGGGAGTGGTGATATCACCACCTCCGAACTAGTTCCCAGTACTGCTGGGATACGACTGCGCTTATTTATTAGTTAACTGTACATTGTCCGTACCGGTTGTTGTTTTCTGTTTTGTGCTGCAGTCATACCGATAAACCTTGAATTAATCTATTCATATGTGTAGTTCGTGTGTGTTCGTGTGCTGTTTGCAAAAATTACTAATTATTGATACATCTATTACCGCCGATACCGAATATCCACCCGGTTAGTCTAGGAAAATGACGAAGAGCAAGAAAGAGAAGGCCGCTTCTGACAAGAACAGTAATATAAAAGGGGAAGAGATCGCTACCGCCTACATAGTGACGCCGCCGGGCACGCCACCAAAAAACGGACTTAAGATCGCCAACAACTACGGCAATGGCACGAGTGGAAGTTCCACTGTCCCCTGGGGTAAGCAACAGGTCCATGGCTACGGGGATTTCCTTGCTCATCAAAACCATGTTGCTCTTCCCCATAGAACGGGTAATCATTGGGCAGTTTCTGCTGGAGATGGGCGACAGTCAGAAGATCAGTGCTCGCAATGATTGGTACGTGGATAAGACGCAAATGCGGATGCTCTTCGAGGACTATCTGGAAAAGAGTCCCAAATACACGGAGCTTCGCCTTAAGCTGTCAGCCAATGGAGCCTATAAAGTGAGTATCGGGGCGCTCTCAGTTCAGCAAAGACACTCTCGCACGCATACTAAAAAAGCCCGTTCGCGATAAGAAGGAATACAAACACATACAGATTTTGCACATGCATTTCCTTTGTTTGCCAACCTTCGACACTCGTCGACGCGACTCAAAAATCTTATCCATGCAGCATTCATATACAAGTGTAAAATATAGATTACCTGTTCGAGTATCACCAACGAGTCAATGAATCATTGTGGGCACACCACACATCTCGCTCGGTTTGCTTACCAAACTTAAAAAAAAAACAAAAAAAAACGAGGTGGAACGTTGTGAGTTGCTGCGGACACCGTAACTCTACAGTTATACCCGATACTAAGTCAGTATGGCTCTCTCCGGCAGACGCCGCTAATATTGAACGACACGACAAAGAGTGCGTGCGAGAGAGACAGAAAATCAGTCTGAGCGTGACGTCGGGGGCTGCGTAGCCACTGAAAATTGATTTGTTCCTTTTGGCTACAAAAATGATCTGATCTGATCCAGATTCAGCAATCTGATAGATATGGTCATTACCTATGATTCTGCGTTTTTAGTTTTCTCGAATGTGCAATATTGTGGATGCAACAGATTTTCGTCCTTTGTGGGGGCGGAAAGGGGTGGGGCGAAATTCTCAGATATACGTTTTATAGTGAGATCTAACAGAAGTGCGGATACCAAATTTGGTTACTCTAGCCTTAATAGTCTCTGAGATTTGTGGATGCCCCAGATTTTCGTCCTTTGCGGGGGCGGAAGGGGGTGTGGCGAAATTTGGACACGAAACGGTCAAGGTCCGATATCACAGGAGTGTGGATACCAAATTTGGTTGCTCTGGCTCTTATAGGTTCTGAGATCCTTGAACTCATATTTTGCAATTGGCAAAGCCGACCATGAAACCTGTGTGTTAGAGAGAGACAGAGCGAGAAAGAATGAATTTGTTTTCTTGATTCTGACTTTAATAATTATACGATCTGGTTGAGATCGTATAGAACATAGTCATCTCTAGAACATATAGTCATCCTCTACGATTCTGCGTTTTTGGTTTTATCGTATCTTTAAAAATGTGGATGCCACAGATTTTCGTCCTTTGTGGGGGCGGAAGTGGGCGGGGCGAAGTTTTGAAATATTTTTGTAGCAGTGACATATCACAGAAGTCTGGATCCAAAACATCGTTGCTCTAGATCATATACTCTTTGAGCACTAGGCGCTGAAGGGGACGGACAGACGGACAGACGGACGGACGGACAGACGGACAGACGGACAGACAGACATGGCTCAATCGACTCGGCTATTGATGCTGATCAAGAATATATATACTTTATGGGGTCGGAAACGATTCCTTCTGGACGTTACACACATCCACTTTTACCACAAATCTAATATACCCCAATACTCATTTTGAGTATCGGGTATAAAAATAGGTTCAACAAAGAGAACAGGCAGGGAACCAAATATGAAATACACTTCCATTCAATATCTGGTCGTTGTGTGACCACCGATGGATACACTACGCGCTATATAATACAATAATCCAATATTGTAGACATGGGACCAGAACACTTGGTTTAAAATCAGCACAATTTAAAATTTTCTGGAGCAGATGCAAGCTTTAGGGAAAAACGACAGTACTCTTTGTAAGGGCATGATGGCAAGTACATTCGTATGACAGAATTTTGGGCGTTACATTCGTCCAGCTGTCGGTGGCGTACGTGCTCCCATTCACCACCAGTTGTGGTGCCAGCGTTGCTGGCCAGCCAACGGCTCTGGCTGCAGTTCCCCGTGCGGAGAGAGTATCTGGAGCCCTGCACACGTAGGTTCAGATGCATTTTCGTGGCCTATTTTATTTATTTATATGAACAATTGCATATTATAACACACAACAGAGCAGTAAAATCAGCTGGGAAAATGTAGTTATCGACCCACGGAAATATACCAAAATAAACCGTCTCATTTTAAAAATATACCGTAAATATACTGACGAACTCAAGTTCTTTATACATATTCCTCGTTTTTGATATTCCGTCCAATATTTATAGCTAGACAGATTTCTCAGCTGTGCCCACATAATTTTACCCAACTGGTGAACCTATTTTCTACTTGACTGGTTTATTTTAAACACTTGCTTTTATTGGATTTTGCTTAAAAAAGAGTTTTAGCGGAAAAGTTAAAAAAAAAAAATGTAAGAGAGTAATCGTTCCTTTGCTCAATTTTAATATTCCGTAAAATAATGCTAGCTTAGTAAAACCTTCAGCCCAGCCCAAATAATTTTATCCGATTGATGAATCAATTTTTTACAAGATTAACGACTTTTTTTTATTGTATTTTGACTAAAACACGGTTTAAAGAAAAAAGTAAAAAAGAACCCGTGGCAATGTTGTCATGACAATGTTGCTGGTAATTGTCGACTTCTTCCTAATCAGAGTATGGGCATTTGTATACCCTATTTCTTTAATTTAATATGAAGACACTCTAAAACATAATTAATAAAGAAATTGTCTTAAATTGATACATTGTAAACGTGTACATTCATTTGATTAGTTTCCTGTATATCCTGATCCCGGTACTCATTCTTAACTCTATTATATCCTTTTCCCTAGGGTATGCCATAGGTGTTGTCCATGTTGCGGGGGAGGTATCCCTTGTTAGGCATCCCTATAAATTCCGAAAATTCTGCAATCCCAAGGACGTTGCAGTCTCCTATTTCCCCTTGAACCGACTCTTCCGCACGCAGGGATACATTGGCGACTTTGAGCGCTTCTGGCGATACTTCCAACGAGGATTAAGTCGGTGATCTGTCTGATCTGACAACATCTATCATATTAAAGCTTGTCCATCGAATGTACTTTGCAGATCCCTGGCTACCGTACTACAGCCATGTGAATGAAGCCCAGAACAATTGCCACTTGTCCAACGTTCTCTTTCTGCGTTACGAGGACATGCTGAAGGATCTGCCAGGCACTGTGCATAGAATTGGTTCCTTTTTGGATTGTAGACCGACAGTAGTTATTATATAGGCACTTTGCTATGGGACAGCGTTAGGTACACAAAGCAGGAATATAAATTATAGAGAAAGTAGAAAGGTTCAACGGCATCGAAACCGTTTTTCAGGAAACACTTAAAAAATTCCTCTAAACTATCACATTAGATTCATTGCAAAGGGATGACCTACCTGTTTGAGGGTTGTTTGAATCGCAACACGGGACCAATCGTAAAAACAGGTTCATTGACAGTAAGAGGGAGGAGAGAGAATATAAATGAGTGAAGGATCGATTTTACATGGTTGAGAAGGAGGATTGAGATCGAAGTTAGTTCACATTATCACCGATAGGTGGCGCCACCAAGTAGTAATGATAATGGACGTTCGCATTTTATACTGAATTACCAAATTCGCAGCATGTTGCAATAACATGTGCTTAAGCATGTGCAGCTTGGAAACATGTTGAATGTAAGTGTGCATCATATTGCTATGTTATTACGTGATAATAATAGTAACTAGTAATCTTTCAACAACGATGGATGACCTCGAAATCATTTTTATCGATTCCCAACCGGAATCAACCATAAATCTGGACTCTCAGCCGAGCTCCGTAGACCTGTCCTTGATTTTTGGGATTAAGACCCAAACCTATCTCGAGAGCAACTTGACCTGGTTAAGTGACATTAAATGGGATGATGACGACGATGACACAAGGAATGCAACGCCTAATAATGATAATCCATCATACATTTTCCCGGATGATGACAACATTTTCGATTTAGTAGATAATCAGGATGATGATAAAAGATCTCAACTCCAGGAACTACTTCGGGATGAAGATGATGATGACTTAATTGCTGCGGTAAAATTAGCGAAGGCGAAATTGTAATAATACGAATACATATTTATATAATAAGAATATTTTATGTATTTTTCTAAAAATAATATATACATATGTATATAATAAATATAACACATTTAACCACTATTTATTTTAAATGTTTGCTGTTTTACTTTTGATTGGTTGAATTTCACTTCCTCTTATTACAAGAGACTCATAGGATTCGTTTGAAACAGGTTTCTTCCAAGTGAGGATTACACAAAAAGAATAAGTGGATTTCAGGTAGAATAGAGGTTGTAACCTTTCCCTCATATTATTAGATTGACCCAGTAGGAATCGTTTGAAACAGGTTTGTGTGCAGGTACTGTTTGTTTTGGATATAAAAGATTAAGAAGGTGTTTGGGGGGCCTAAAAAGATACCATTTAAAAAGGAAACCCTTAGTCCTATTTCAATAGTGAAAGTGGTTAGGTCGATACAAAAAAAAAAAAAATAATAAAACTTAAAATGGCATCAAAAGTTAAGTGCAACATGTGTGATAATTCCGTTGACTTTTCAGAGTTTCAATCTCATTATGAGAGATGCTCTGATTCTCGTAATAATGTGGCGTGTGACCTTTGCTCTAAGCCCATCGACTTAATAGAGTTTGATAGTCATTATGAAGCATGCTTGGGACCTAGGAATGCTTTTGAGATTCTTATGAGCAAAGGCTCTAATTCAAGTGATCTTCAAGGTCCTTCAACGTCAGGAGCTTCAAAACGGCCTCGATTGGATACTCCGATGGAACTGTTGACTGTTCAATTTTCGGTGAAAGTTACCCTTCGTCTAGGGAAAGACGCCATATGATGTCGGACAAACATAAGAATGCAAGAGCAGCTCAACTAGAGGAAAATGAAAACGTTATTTTAATTTCAACGGAGTCGCGATTTCCTTTAAAATCATATCGTGTTCACTCAAATAAAAGTGAACAGATTGATTTAAAAGAGTTTTTTCATGATTGCAAAAATGATATTATCAATTTATTGCGTCACTGCATGAGTGAGTACAGATCCATAAAATACAATTTAAAAGTATATGGATTATACGTTAAAAACACTGATGATGAAAGCTTAACAGAAACAATGAAGCATTTCATTACTCCATACAAACCAATATATGAAAACGAGCTGATTGATGATCATCTAAATGATACCATAGAAAATTTGATAACTCTCAGCAGTGAATTCCAGGAGAAGGATTCAGGTTGGGCAATAAAGTGTTTTAAATATTTTAAACTTACCATGATAAAACTAGAGCATATCGCTGCAAACAGGTTTATCCAAGCTCCCAAAAAAATTAAGTCACGAAATGCACTCATAAATGTTAAAAATGACGATGATTTTTGTTTCAAGTGGTGTGTTTTACCATCATTAGCCTATGGAAAACACCTTAAAACTATATATCAAACAGCAGCATTAAAAAAAATTTCCCGAGATAAGTTAACAATACCATCATCCTATCGATGCAGAAACATACGGCAAGACATCATTTATTATGAAGGAGTAAGATAAATTTTTTCCGGAATTGAGTTTCCAATAACAAGCAAAGGAATCAAGCGATTCGAATCAACAAATGAGGATTTTAGCATCAATGTTTATGAAGTCGATGAGAATGGAAAAAACGTTGTGGGACCCACAGTGAGGACTAAGAAAATTCGGACTCACCACATAAACTTGCTTGGAATTAATAGTGATAATATGCAAATGATGCATTATGCATATATAACGTGCATGAGAAAATTATGTTATTCACAACATAGTAAATCCCATAATACTGCATATTTTTGCGAGAACTGCTTGCAATTTTATAGTACAACAAATACTATACATGACACTAAAGAGTGTGGAAAAGTTGCTGCTTTGTATCCTGAACCTAATACCAAAACTGTATTCAAAAGTTTTTCTAAAAAACTATCTCCACCAGTAGTAATTTATGCTGACATCGAAGCAGTTTTGGAAAATTACCATATAAATCTTAATGAACCATCAAAATCATCAACTACTATGGCACAGAGGCATACAGCATGTGCAGCATCATTTTATATTGTACATAAATACAATGAACATCTAAATAAGATGTGGACATACGAAGGTAAATATTTTAACATTCCAGCAAAGGCAATAAACTCATAAACATTATGATTTCGTTATTTCAGGACCGGAGTGTATCCAAAAATTTTGTCAAGCACTTAGGATGAAAACCGATGGACTTTATGAGAAGTACTGGAAGTCCTATAAAAAACCAATCTATCAGTTTAACATTTGGGATGAGGATTATCAGGAACACGGTAATTGCTATGCCTGCGAGAAACAAATTTCTGATGATGATCGAGAAAAATTCTTTGATCAGTTTACA
The DNA here is from genome assembly GCF_003369915.1 of Drosophila miranda. NCBI lineage: Eukaryota > Metazoa > Arthropoda > Insecta > Diptera > Drosophilidae > Drosophila > Drosophila miranda. The sequence goes on from NW_022881614.1 coordinate 27,639,447, forward strand.
GGACAATATGTAGATCCTATTCATAAGCTGTGTAAACAGACATTTAGATTAAGCGATCCCTTTTTCCCGGTAGTTTTTCATAACTTGTCTCGTTATGATATACATTTATTTGTTACGTCAATAAAAGATGAACTAAGACCCATTCCTTGCAATAAAGAGTTATATATTGCGTTAACTCAAATTTGTAAGCTCGATGAATCTTATCTTCATCAATATAAAATTAGATATATAGATTCAAATAGATTTTTAAATTCAAGCTTAGAAAAACTCGCTAGTTATATGAACATAGCGAATTTTAAAATTTTGAAAACTAAATATCAAGGTGAAAAATTTTATATGCTACGACGAAAGGGAGTATTTCCCTATGATTATTTGGATAGTTTTGAAAAATTTGATGAATCCCTGCTTCCTTCGCGAGATAATTTTTATAATTCAATGAATGATGAGGAATGTAGTGTTGAAGACTACAACTTTGCTCAGAAGGTTTGGAGCGCATTTAATTGCAAATCTATTAGAGATTATTTAAAATTATATTTGGAAAGCGATGTTTTAATTATTGCTGATGTATTTGAGAATTTTAGGAGTCTTTGTTCCCGAGTGTACAGGTCAGACCCCATTAATTATGTTACTGCTCCTTCAGTTTCATGGGATGCAATGTTAAAATACACAAGGGTAGAATTAGAACTTGTTAGTGATCCTGACATTTATAATTTTTTAAAAACTGCTGTTCGTGGAGGGTTTACCCAATGTACTCAACGGATTGCAACAGCAAATAACAAATATTTAAATAATAAATTTAAGCCCACCGAACCCATAAATTTCCTTTCATATATTGACGCCAACAACTTATATGGATGGGCTATGAGTCAACCCCTTCCATTTTCTAATTTTAAATTTCTAAGTAACGATGAAATTTCATCTTTCAACGTTCTTAGCATATCGGCATCTAGTGATGTTGGATATATTTTAGAAGTAGATATGCGATATCCTGATGATATTCATAATAAGCATAATAGTTTACCTTTTTGCCCCGAAAATAAGATTCCACCAGGAGGAAAGCAGACAAAACTAATAGCTGACTTAAGTGATAAAAAGAACTATATAATCCATTTGAAGCAGCTACAGTTATGTATAGAGCAAGGTATGATTTTACCAGTCCTGTTGGCTGAAACCTTATATTGACCTCAATACATCTCTTAGAAAATTAGCTAGTAATGACTTTGAGATAAACTTTTACAAATTAATGGTTAATGCCGTTTACGGTAAAACAATGGAGAATGTCGAAAAACGTAGTGAGGTTGCATTAGTTAAGCATTATGATTCAAGACAAAACTCAGCAGGGTTTAGACAACGCATAGCAAGACATAATTTCCACAGTGTTGAAATCTTTGGAGATAATTTGGCTGCCATTGAATCAACTAAGTCCCGAATTTTTTATGATAAGCCCATATACATTGGAGTTAGTGTACTAGAACTTTCAAAATGGTTAATGTATGACTATTTCTATAATTTTCATTCTGTAAAATGTCCATCATCAAAAATACTCTATATGGATACAGATTCATTTATTATATCATCAGAAGAAGATTTTTATGATTTAATTAAATTCAATCCTAATCGCTTTGATACAACCAATTACCTAGCCTCAAACAGATTCGGTATCAATCTCGCTAATAACAAAGAGCTTGGATTAATGAAAGACGAAAATGCAGGAAAAATAATGACTTCGTTTGCAGGATTAAAAGCGAAAGCATACTCATATTTAATTGCTAAAGATGATAACACTGACTATAACGTAAACGAGGGGGAACGTTGTGAGTTGCTGCGGACACCGCAACTCTACAGTTATACCCGATACTTAGTCAGTATGGCTCTCCTCCGGCAGACGCCGCTAATATTAAACGACACGACAAAGAGTGCGTGCGAGAGAGACAGAAAATCAGTCTGAGCGTGACGTCGGGCGCTGCGTAGCCAGTGCAAATTGATTTGTTCCTTTTGGGTATAAAAATGATCCGATCTGATCCAGATTCAGCAGTCTGATAGATATGGTCATTATCTATGATTCTGCGTTTTTAGTTTTCTCGAATCTGCAATATTGTGGATGCAACAGATTTTCGTCCTTTGTGGGGGCGGAAAGGGGTGGGGCGAAATTCTCAGATATACGTTTTATAGTGAGATCTAACAGAAGTGCGGATACCAAATTTGGTTACTCTAGCCTTAATAGTCTCTGAGATTTGTGGATGCCCCAGATTTTCGTCCTTTGCGGGGGCGGAAGGGGGTGTGGCGAAATTTGGACACGAAACGGTCAAGGTCCGATATCACAGGAGTGTGGATACCAAATTTGGTTGCTCTGGCTCTTATAGGTTCTGAGATCCTTGAACTCATACTTTGCAATTGGCAAAGCCGACCATGAAACCTGTGTGTTAGAGAGAGACAGAGCGAGAAAGAATGAAATTGTTTTCTTGATTCTGGCTATAATAATTATACGATCTGGTTGAGATTTTACACTCTAGAACATATAGTCATCCTCTACGATTCTGCGTTTTTGGTTTTATCGTATCTTTAAAAATGTGGATGCCACAGATTTTCGTCCTTTGTGGGGGCGGAAGTGGGCGGGGCGAAGTTTTGAAATATTTTTGTAGCAGTGACATATCACAGAAGTCTGGATCCAAAACATCGTTGCTCTAGCTCTTATAGCCTTTGAGCACTAGGCGCTGAAGGGGACGGACAGACGGACGGCCGGACAGACGGACAGACGGATAGACGGACGGACGGACAGACGGACAGACGGACAGACAGACATGGCTCAATCGACTCGGCTATTGATGCTGATCAAGAATATATATACTTTATGGGGTCGGAAACGATTTCTTCTGGACGTTACACACATCCACTTTTACCACAAATCTAATATACCCCAATACTCATTTTGAGTATCGGGTATAATAAATATTTTGCGTGCTTAATTATTTTAATATACTCTTTTTATCTATCCATGAATTGTGTGTTTAATCGAAACCTAACCATTTAACAAAAAATTGTTATTTTTTCCTTCTGAGTATTTTTTCCACTAAGAAAGCATTTTCATCTTTAACTTTTTGGAGTTCTTGATCATAAAATGAGCCTTTGATCATTTCCCCCTTATAGTCCTCCAGTTCATATGTTACAGGATTATTAGACTTTACTTTTAAAATTTTAAAAACTTCGGTTGTCCAGTTTGGATCATAGCCCTTTGTAAAAATACCTTTATATTTACTTATTCTAACAGGATCACCAATGGAAAACTTGTGTTTAGGAAATACCTTACAAATATTATAAGCTGTTTTCAAAATAAACTCTTCATTTTGTTTGTTTACATCTATAGGCCTCATTTTTATAGTACGGTGATATGAATTATTGTAATCTTTTAGTAAGTCATGCAAGGTATAAATCCACGTATGATTACCCTGCATACTAAAGATTTTCCACATACGATTTTTTAATGTTCTATTAAAACGTTCACAAAGGTGTGTATATGTATGGTAATGGTTAATGTTATTCTTTTTCATTAACTCTCCGAAGGCTACATTAAAAAACTCCTTTCCTTGATCAGACTGAATATTTTTAGGTTTATGTTTAGATATTTTTAATATTTTCTTAAATGCTGATAAAACATCTAAAGCTGTTTTAGACTTAACGGGAACTGCATATGCATACTTCGAGAACGTGTCAATTACTGTCAGCAAGTACCTATATCCTTTGTTTTCCTTTAAAAGGGTATCATTTCAACTAAATCGATTTGCCACGTGTCATTAATTCCCTTTTGTACGAATTTACGACGAATGAAATTTCTTCTAGCAGGCTTATGTATTTCATTAACAACTTGTTGCTTACTCATTTTTAATATAATTTTTATTTTCTATTGTTATGTTGGGATGATTGCTTATTTAAAAGTGTTTGCTTATACTCAAGAACATCGCGTTTTATTTGATTACACATTTTTTTGGAAATTTCAAAGCATAAACGGTTTAAATCTATTTGCACATTTCTATCATAAGTACCGTCTAAATCAGCTAGTTGAACATCAAATTTTTGTAAGGCTGCACACTTAGGAATAATATTATTATAGTAGAGGTATATAATTTGTTGCTTAAGTATCGTATTCCAACATAAAAATGTGGTAAAAAAAATGCCTAATCTTAAAAACGATCTCCAGGACTCACTATCAAATTCAATTTTATTTCCAAACTGATTTATTATAAACACATACTGCTTATCTGATTTTCGAAATCTAAAATTACACTTAATTGTGGGCAATAATGGATGGTCTATAATTCTATCAGGCATCAAAAAATCATACTGATCAAGTTTCAATTGGATATACTCCTTGTATGTAACCAATTGCATCCATTCATCTTTATCTAAACCGACGAAATTGTTTTTGCTTTGCTGCATCCATATCATTGGTGTGAATTTTCTTGTAGTTGAAAAACCGCATTTAAGTTTTAAATTATGTACTACATAATATTCGAGACCGAAAATGACTTCGTGATCCTGCTTCTTTCTAGCGAACCTAATTCTTTTTGATTGAAGCGTGTCCATTTGGGTTGAATGCTTTTGTTACACTAAGAACTCTTACTGAATTGGGCTGTATATAAAGGAGATAGGAATCAACGACTCATTCAGTTTATTACAAAATCTCAAACCAACATGAACACAATCGACAGGAATTCAAGCGTTATAGTTGATTTTCAATATCTCTTTGGAAATAATAAACAACTTTTTATTAAGGAATTGGCGTTTATGCAAACCGGAACAGTAACACCAAACTTCTTTCATTTAAAACCACCATATCATCTGAATGAATTGGATAATGAAATGATTAAACAACAAAATATTAATCGTCAAACCATAAATGGATTGGAATGGTCAGATGGTGAAATATCATAGTTAAGTTAAGGTGAAATACTTTCACCACTAAATAGATTTAGCACCGTTATTGTACGTGGTGAAATTAAAAAAAGTTTTTATCTAAGTATTTAACAAATAATATTATTGATATCGATATAGGAAAAAGTCTCACATTTTATCCAAATTTTTTTACAAACTGTAGAATCCACAAAAAAATTCCTCTTAGATGTGCTCTAAATAATTTATTTAAGCTATTTGTTATCTTGGAAAATTCTAACTACGCTATCTACTGTAATAGTGACTCATATGTTTAAATTTTCAGTTTATATTCAGCACTTGTAGTAACTAGTTGTTTAAAATGGATTCATTAAAGCGTTTGTTTGAAAAGGATCCTCACAAAAGCGGATACACACAAGTTGTTTATTGTAATTATTGCGGATCTGATACTCACTTAGAAAAAAACTGCCCCAAAAGCGCGATCAGGAGACGCGTAATTAGAATATCTTAGATGTTAGAAAACATTTATAAAATATTAATAAATAAAACATACCCCAAAAATATTTAAGCAATTTATACATCCTTTTACAATGCTTATTTGCGGACCTTCAGGATCTGGTAAGACAACGTTTTTAGAAAATTTAATAAACAAAAGGAATGATTTGCTGAGCATTTCAATTAATCGAATAATTTGGTGTTATGGAGAAGAGCATGCTAAGCCAAAATTTAATACCATCGAATACTATAAAGGAGTTCCCGAAACAATTGAAAATGAAAATCATGAGCCTATTCTTTTAATACTAGATGACTTAATGATGGGTGCATTTAATAAAAATGTCTGTGAGCTATTTACAAAAGGATCACACCACAGGAATTTATCCGTAATAGTGGTTACACAAAATATATTTCATAAATCATCACATACTCGAGATATTTCACTAAACACAAATACATCGTTGCGTTCAAAAATCCTAGAGATAAGCTACAATTTCAATGCTTAGCAAGACAAATTTATCCTGAAAATTCTCAGGAGCTCTTCAGAATATATAAGGAGGTGACAGATGAACCACATGGTTATTTACTTATTGATCTTACTCAGGGAATAAATGATCTCCTTAGATTTCGTACACATATTTTTAATTCTGAGTATACAGTTTGCTTTTCAGATGAAAATGGTTTACAAAAAGAATCTAAATCGACTGAAAGCGAACAAACATTTATTGTATGTGCTCAAAAGGGCAAATAATAAACTTCGAAATGCAATTATAAGTAATTGTGACATTTAGTTAGTAAAAGCATTAGTGGAGATAGTGTTGAATACTCTACGAGGAAATCATAAGATATCAAAAAAGCAACTATATGCTCTAAAAAAGTATAAAAATGCATTACGTCTTATTTCATGTCCAAAACGGTCAATAAATTCTAAGAGAAAAAATCTCATCCAAAAAGGAGGATTTTTACCTGTTTTAATAAGTTAATTGCTTTCGGGGATTTTTGGAAAAATATTGAACAATGCTTAAAAATAAGCATCAATTAACCAAAGTTATTTTAATGCATCCGAATGCATATCAAAAATTGGTAAATAGTGCCCAGAAAAACGATTTAATAAATATAACGTTTTTGCCTATTTTAAATGATAAAAAACTAGTGACTTTAATAAATGGATTAAAATACGTCAAGAATTGTGTTACTATCAAAATAAAACGAGGGGGAACGTTGTGAGTTGCTGCGGACACCGCAACTCTACAGTTATACCCGATACTTAGTCAGTATGGCTCTCCTCCGGCAGACGCCGCTAATATTAAACGACACGACAAAGAGTGCGTGCGAGAGAGACAGAAAATCAGTCTGAGCGTGACGTCGGGCGCTGCGTAGCCAGTGCAAATTGATTTGTTCCTTTTGGGTATAAAAATGATCCGATCTGATCCAGATTCAGCAGTCTAATAGATATGGTCATTATCTATGATTCTGCGTTTTTAGTTTTCTCGAATCTGCAATATTGTGGATGCAACAGATTTTCGTCCTTTGTGGGGGCGGAAGGGGGTGGGGCGAAATTCTGAGATATACGTTTTATAGTGAGATCTAACAGAAGTGCGGATACCAAATTTGGTTACTCTAGCCTTAATAGTCTCTGAGATTTGTGGATGCCCCAGATTTTCGTCCTTTGCGGGGGCGGAAGGGGGTGTGGCGAAATTTGGACACGAAACGGTCAAGGTCCGATATCACAGGAGTGATATAGGTTGGCTCTTATAGGTTCTGAGATCCTTGAACTCATATTTTGCAATTGGCAAAGCCGACCATGAAACCTGTGTGTTAGAGAGAGACAGAGCGAGAAAGAATGAAATTGTTTTCTTGATTCTGGCTATAATAATTATACGATCTGGTTGAGATTTTACACTCTAGAACATATAGTCATCCTCTACGATTCTGCGTTTTTGGTTTTATCAAATCTTTAAAAATGTGGATGCCACAGATTTTCGTCCTTTGTGGGGGCGGAAGTGGGCGGGGCGAAGTTTTGAAATATTTTTGTAGCAGTGACATATCACAGAAGTCTAGATCCAAAACATCGTTGCTCTAGCTCTTATAGTCTTTGAGCACTAGGCGCTGAAGGGGACGGACAGACGGACGGACGGACAGACGGACAGACGGATAGACGGACGGACGGACAGACGGACAGACGGACAGACGGACAGACAGACATGGCTCAATCGACTCGGCTATTGATGCTGATCAAGAATATATATACTTTATGGGGTCGGAAACGATTTCTTCTGGACGTTACACACATCCACTTTTACCACAAATCTAATATACCCCAATACTCATTTTGAGTATCGGGTATAAAAAGAAATAAGACAATGGATATACGAACTACGCAGAACAAACGACTTTCACCACCTCAAAGCATTGGAATACAAACACAAGACGAGTCAGTTTGGTTAGATGTAAAACCTAACACTTCCATTCTTAACAATACAAATAATGAGTCCTCAAAAAAGGAACTCTCTATCACAAATGAGTTCTCTGATTTACCTAACGACATCGATGATGAAGATTTTCTGACCGAAAAATCTTTCAACTCAAAACGTAATAAGCGTAAAGTTGAGGATACTTCATTTTTAGACACTCAAGCATCAAAAAAATCAGCATTGACTAAAGTGAAGCTTACTGATAAACAGCGAAAGCTAAGAGTAAAACTTAAGAGGTATAAAAGTGAACCAAATCCATTTCAAGACTTGAAATACGTAAGTGGACGAGAAAAGTTGATGAGGGCTGTTAGAAACAGTAAGGCCGTGCAAATTGGAAAAAACAAAATTAATTGGTTTTCCTATAATTAATAAACTGCAAAGAACGTAGAACTAAAAATGGTAAATGTAACAGAGTTTTTCGTGACAGTACTTAGTAATGATTCGTTAAATGTATATCATGATAACGTTAAGTGTGAGTTTGGTCGAAAACCTTTAAGAACTATTATCCAAGAACAAAGTAAAATTGCTTTGCCAAACCTGTCAAATAAAGCCATTAATAAGTTAACCCGATTCCAGAATGGGGCAGGTAAAAAGAATAAAAAGAGAAGGTCTAGGAAAAAACTATCTCATTTATCATCTAAAGAAGGCAGCAAACATACGCAGTCGAGACCCAAAAAAAAAAAAATCAACAAAGAAATTAACTATAAGAGACATTTTTTCTAAATCAAACTGACCACCCATATTGAATGTATGAAAAGCAAATTGGATCTCTTTGAGCCACATCCTACACAAAGCTCTATTCTGAGAACAGAAGAAGTTTCATATAACCCCATAGCGTCGTTGGACAGTGCTTCTTCAATTGAATTCGTTTGCTTAGGAAATGGGGAAACATATCGAGACCTGTCAAGTGTTTACTTAAGACTTGTTGTGCAACTAAGAAAAAGTGATAATACCAACATTGAAGGAAACGATGTTGGAGTAGTGAATAATATTTTGCATTCAATGTTTAGAAGTTCGTCCGTATATTTAAATAATATTTTGGTTTCTCAGAGTGATAATAACTATCATTATAGATCGTATTTGCAAACGATTTTAAACTATGGTAGTGATGCCAGTGAAAGTCACTTAGCCACTCAAGGTTATTATCCTAATTATGGTAAATTAATATCTGGTAGATACGTTAACACCGATGGATCCATTATGCTCAAAAATATTTTTCAAAACAGTAATAAGGTTGAACTATTCGGAAAAGTTCATGGAGATATATTTAATCAACCAAAACTGCTTATAAATAATGTAGATTTGAGGATTACTTTTAACATTGAAAAAACAGCATTTTATTTAATGGAATCTGAAACTGAATCAAATCTTAAAATATTGGAGGCCAACTATTCATGAAAATAACATAATCGAGTATATCATCATATGTAAAAAAAAAAAAAAAAAAAAAAAAAAAAAAAAAAAAAAAAAAAAAAAAAAAAAAAAAAAAAAAAAAAAAAAAAAAAAAAAAAAAAAAAAAAAAAAAAAAAAAAAAAAAAAAAAAAAAAAAAAAAAAAAAAAAAAAAAAAAAAAAAAAAAAAAAAAAAAAAAATAAAAAATACAAAAGAATGAAACGATCGACTCTTACAGAACATTATTGTTGTATACTTGAATATGACTCAATGATTGATATGATAAACATAGAAATATTCGTGTTCTATTGTAAAAATGAATACATTGAAAATCGATAAGTTGCTTTCCAAGCATTCAAAAACAAAAACAATTTTTAAAGGAGTTTATTCCTCTGATCAGCTGCCTCAAGTAATTTCGAAATATCCTGCTTTAATAATAGCAAACACAGATTCTTCAAGCCATTCAGGAACTCATTGGGTTGCTTTTTACTTTGAAAACAAATATTCAGCCGAATTTTTTTATTCATATGGTCAATATCCTCAAAATAAAGAATTTTTAAAAATATTAAGGAAAAATTCCATAAAGTTTACATTTAATAAACAACCACTGCAAGGTTATTTTTCAAATACATGCGGTCATTACTGTATCCTATATGGAATATTTAAAAGCACCAAAAAAACATTAAATTGTTTTTTAAAACAATTTAAGAAAAATGATTTTAACTATAATGATAAGTTAATAATACAAATGTTTAAGAAAATTCGTTTAAAATAAAACACAATATTATTTCAGAGACATTTAAGATGTTTATTGAATTTGAATATTGAATACATTCTTTTATTTAAGTTATAGTACTTTAACATTAGGTCTATAGCTTCTGCTTTCTTATTTGGTAGGGTATGACACAGGCATGTGTCAGGTCCGTCCGTTGCATCGTCATCACTCCAGGGGCATAGCTTATAATGAAAGCCAAACTTGGAGTACTGAAGCTCCTTTTCCTCCAGATCTTCCAAAATGCTCATCAAATTTTCAAGAATTTGTACGTGCTCCTCGAAGATCATCTCCTCGAATTGCATTAAAAAAAGTTTTATTTGTTTGGCATGCATCTTGCAGCTGACTTCTTGAATCTATTACTGATAATGTTTCAAAGAGCAGGACTCTTTATATCCACGTCTTTGCTTTGTTCCCTTATATTTTTCTTTACCCATGTATTGGAAATGATAAGTACTATATCTAGCCATCTCTTTTTATACCCGATACTCAAAATGAGTATTGGGGTATATTAGATTTGTGGTAAAAGTGGATGTGTGTAACGTCCAGAAGGAATCGTTTCCGACCCCATAAAGTATATATATTCTTGATCAGCATCAATAGCCGAGTCGATTGAGCCCTGTCTGTCTGTCCGTCCGTCCGTCCGTCCCCTTCAGCGCCTAGTGCTCAAAGACTATAAGAGCTAGAGCAACGATGTTTTGGATCCAGACATCTGTGATATGTCACTGCTACAAAAATATTTCAAAACTTCGCCCCGCCCACTTCCGCCCCCACAAATGACGAAAATCTGTGGCATCTACATTTTTAAAGATACGATAAAACCAAAAACGCAGAATCGTAGAGGATGACTATATGTTCTAGAGTGTAAAATCTCAACCAGATCGTATAATTATTATAGCCAGAATCAAGAAAACAATTTCATTCTTTCTCGCTCTGTCTCTCTCTAACACACAGGTTTCATGGTCGGTTTTGTCAATTGCAAAATATGAGTTCAAGGATCTCAGAACCTATAAGAGCCAGAGCAACCAAATTTGGTATCCACACTCCTGTGATATCGGACCTTGACCGTTTCGTGTCCAAATTTCGCCACACCCCCTTCCGCCCCCGCAAAGGACGAAAATCTGGGGCATCCACAAATCTCAGAGACTATTAAGGCTAGAGTAACCAAATTTGGTATCCGCACTTCTGTTAGATCTCACTATAAAACGTATATCTCAGAATTTCGCCCCACACCCTTCCGCCCCCACAAAGGACGAAAATCTGTTGCATCCACAATATTGCACATTCGAGAAAACTAAAAACGCAGAATCATAGATAATAACCATATCTATCAGATTGCTGAATCTGGATCAGATCGGATCATTTTTGTAGCCAAAAGGAACAAATCAATTTGCAGTGGCTACGCAGCGCCCGACGTCACGCTCAAACTGATTTTCTGTCTCTCTCGCACGCACTCTTTGTCGTGTTGTTCAATATTAGCGGCGTCTGCCGGAGAGAGCCATACTGACTTAGTATCGGGTATAACTGTAGAGTTGCGGTGTCCGCAGCAACTCACAACGTTCCACCTCGTTTACATATGTACATATGTATATTCTTAACCTTTTTCTTTATTTTTGTCTTTACATGTATAGTTGTCTCTTCTTCTCTTACATATATATAATGGGAACTCTTTATTTACTCTTTACATATAAATTGGAAATGGGCAGTGCTATATCTATTCATCTCTTTTCCTTTATATATAAGATGTGAGATTCCATGCTCCTTCAACATCTTAAAGGGTGTTTTTGTGAAAAATTTGGTCACATAACTTTTAGGTAAAAATATCCAAAGCGGTTCGTTGTCCTTATCAGTTAAATAAAGGACTACTTTATTTCCAAATGATGTTTTTTTGATTTTACATCCATTGATCTTGTACTCAAATCCTATGCACAGGTCCTCAACCTTGGTGTATCCAACTGCCGGCTTTGTCTCGTTAAGTAATTCTAGGAAAGCCTAGGTATATATTTGATTAACTGCTTATCATTTTCTATATAGAGATTTAAATATTCTTACATATTATTATAGTAATAGAAACTATTCAACCTACTAACGATTTTATACTAAATTATTTAAAAGATTGCATGATCTTTTATACTCTCATTAATTCAATTTTATACAAATGTGATCTGAGCAGATTGGTAGTTGAGTGATAATAAGAAAATGGTTTTAAAGCTGTAATGGCCAGATGTCTTAGGTCTGATTGGTGGTTGAGTAATAAGGGATGAACTATGGATACACTGCTGTATATTGGTTCAAATATTATATTTACATTTTTGGTCTTATATAACAGTCAACATGAAAAAATTATAAAACAGAACAAAATGCATAGAATTTTTGTTTATATGCTGATCACTTCCTATATAAGAACTGTAAGTTACTGAGATAGGTTTGTTCACTTTTACTTCGAAATGAGGACATTTCATTGCGAGTTGTGCTATTTAAAAACATCTTTTAGTTCCCGCAATGAACTGAAAAAACACACCTTAAAAATCCACAACTTTAGTTATTCAAAATCAAAATCATCATTTTATCGATGTTACTTATGTCCAGGAACTGAACTGTTTTGGTTGAGAATTGACTTCAATATGCATATTTTATTTAAGCATAACATGGAATTAAAGCGAAAAATATGAAATAAATATTCAAAAATGAAATAATCTGTACGATTTTAAATATAAATACCTTTACATAAATTTACCAACTAAGTATAATATGATGTAAAAATGACTCAATAAATTCATTCAAAAGCATCAGTATTCTACCTGAAATCCACTTATTCTTTTTGTGTAATTCTCACTTGGAAGAAACCTGTTTCAAACGAATCCTATGATTCTCTTGTAATAAGAGGAAGTGAAATTCAACCAATCAAAAGTAAAACAGCAAACATTGTTATATTTATTATATACATATGTATATATTATTTTTAGAAAAATACATAAAATATTCTTATTATATAAATATGTATTCGTATTATTAAAATTTCGCCTCAGCTAATTTTACCGCAGCAATTAAGTCATCATCATCTTCATCCCGAAGTAGTTCCTGGATTTGAGATCTTTTATCATCATCCTGATTATCTACTAAATCGAAAATGTTGTCATCATCCGGGAAAATGTATGATGGATTATCATTATTAGGCGTTGCATTCCTTGGGTCATCGTCGTCATCATCCCATTTAATGTCACTTAACCAGGTCAAGTTGCTCTCGAGATAGGTTTGGGTCTTAATCCCAAAAATCAAGGACAGGTCTACGGAGCTCGGCTGAGAGTCCAGATTTATGGTTGATTCCGGTTGGGAATCGATAAAAATGATTTCGAGGTCATCCATCGTTGTTGAAAGATTACTAGTTTATGTACTAGCTGTTAGCTGTGAGTAGTTATTATATAGGCACTTTGCTATGGGACAGTGTTAGGTACACAAAGGAGGAATATAAATTATAGAGAAAGTAGAAAGGTTCAAGGGCATCGAAACCGTTTTTCAGGAAACACTTAAAAAATACCTCTAAACTATCACATTAGATTCATTGCAAAGGGATGACCTACCTGTTTGAGGGTTGTTTGAATCGCAACACGGGACCAATCGTAAAAACTGGTTCATTGACAGTAAGAGGGAGGAGAGAGAATATAAATGAGTGAAGGATCGATTTGAGAGGATTTTACATGGTTGAGAAGGAGGATTGAGATCGAAGTTAGTTCACATTATCACCGATAGGTGGCGCCACCAAGTAGTAATGATAAGGGACGGCCGTATATTTACTATAAAAAGCTTTAATTAATTTTTATGTCTTCATATTATAATTTTATTCTTTGTGTGCTCCTATATATATCTCCATTAATTTGTGTTCTCTTATCATTCAACCCTCTATACGGACATCTAGAAACCTAGTTTTCCAACCTATGTTTTCTATAGGATGTAAATTTCAGAAACTACACACATTTGTTTTCCCAATTCAATGTTTATAAAATATCCTATAAGTATTTATTTAGCTTGACCAGTTAATAACATAGCATAAATTGTTTCCCAATTCAATGTTAATAAAATATCTTATAAGTATTTATTTAACATGATCACGTAATAACATAGCAATATGATGCACAATTACATTCAACATGTTGCCAAGCTGCACATGCTTAAGCACATGCTAATGCAACATGCTGCGAATTTGGTAATTCAGTATAAAATGCGAGCGTCCATTATCATTACTACTTGGTGGCGCCACCTATCGGTGATAATGTGAACTAACTTCGATCTCAATCCTCCTTCTCAATCATGTAAAATCCTCTCAAATCGATCCTTCACTCATTTATATTCTCTCTCCTCCCTCTTACTGTCAATGAACCTGTTTTTACGATTGGTCCCGTGTTGCGATTAAAACAACCCTCAAACAGGTAGGTCATCCCTTTGCAATGAATCAATCTAATGTGATAGTTTAGAGGTATTTTTTAAGTGTTTCCTGAAAAACGGTTTCGATGCCCTTGAACCTTTCTACTTTCTCTATAATTTATATTCCTCCTTTGTGTACCTAACACTGTCCCATAGCAAAGTGCCTATATAATAACTACTACCGACTGCCGCAGACCTCGACAAACTACTCATCTGAGCATTGAAAACTTCCGCGAGAACAAGTCCGTGAACATGCATGAAATGGCCTCCGTTGGAATCCTGAACAAAAACGAGGCGGGATTCGTCCGGAGAGGCGGTGGAGAGAGTGCCAAAAATGGTCCGCACACTCAAAGGGAGTTTGTCGATAATCCCAAGCTGCTGAAATGCGCCAACGAATGGATCGAACAGAATGTTAAATGCTTTAAGACCATATGAAAGTGTGGAGAAATATAGCTCGACGTCACCTGATTTTGCTTGGCACTTTTACTGTTTGTTTCTTTTTGGTTTAAGTTGAGGCTGAACTATACTAGAACTAACGTATTTGCACATTGAAACTATCCACACTGGCATTCGCTATCTGCTTGTGTATATCGTTAACCTCCGCCTGGGTCAGGGTGCGCTCCATATGGCGATAGACAATGCGGAAGCACACGCTCGACTTGCCCGTCTTTGGATGCTTAAATTTGTCCACAAGACTGATCTGAGAGAAAAAGAGTTAGATTTATAGGGACTTATCCTCCACTCTACTTACTTGTTCCACAATGTCACCAGCCACCGTCCGAACCAGATCGTAGAAATCGTTGGGCGAGAAGCCAGCATCAACCTCCACATCGGAGGGCAGCCAGAAGGACAGGTCGTTGGTACACTGCGGATAGTGGGAGATGGGTTTGTACTTTGGCAGATTGTGCAGATCCTTTTCGCTGAACTGCGAAAGGAAGCCGCTGTCATTGGACCAGAACAGGCGAATGTCCGGTATATCAAAGAGCACCATAGCCAGACGCTCGAGGCCGACACCAAAAGCGTAGCCAATTGACTGGTGGACGCCGGACTGCTGGAGGATTTCATGGCGCATAATGCCACAGCCAAGAACCTCCAGCCAGTTGTTTTTGAAGTAGATCTAGGGAAATATGTTTCTACCCAGCGGTACTTGATGCGAGAGCCGAACAATTCCTTTGTCAGACCCACAAGGACGTGTTTCATCTCGTGCTCCATCAGTTTAACCGCTTCCAGAGTGTGGCAGGGCTGCTTCGTCTGGTCCATGCATTTCGATGAGGGAAGAATCAGTTTTGGATCGGCCAATGAGCCCGTCCAAGTCTCCTCGAACAGCTCCAGGCCAGGATTGCGCTCAAAGAGCTTGTCTTTAGTGACTAATCGCACTGCATCTGCCTGATGGAACACCGGGTAGTGGGTACTGTCGATCTCATCGCGCCGATACACTTCCCCCACCACCAGGAAATTGTCCAGTCCACCAGAGATCAATTCAACCTGGTGGGCCGTGGTGTGGGCGCGGAGCAGTTGGTGCTGGTTAATGTAGTAGCAGTCTGATTTCTGGCGACTCACATGATCGCTGGGTATCAGCAGGTTGTCGAAATTCTGCTGCACTGTCACCACAGGATTCAGTTTGTCGTAGACGGAAAACAGTGGATTTCCGCGCTGATTCCGGTAGGCTCCATAAAAGTAATTTACAATGCGCTGGCGAATGATGGACAGGGGATGATCCCTCTGGAGGTGCTTATTCGCTCCCAGGTACGACAGAATTTTGGGCGTTACATTCGTCCAGCTGTCGGTGGCGTACGTGCTCCCATTCACCACCAGTTGTGGCTGCGCGGGAGGCGGTGACTTTTCCACAACAGCGTTGCTGGCCAGCCTTGGTGTGATATTTATGCACAACTTGATCAGGGGTGACATAGACATCCCTGATCTGTTGAGCCGCATAAACTTCACGATTCCTATTAGACTGACTAGAAATTTTATACCGTTGTTCCTTCCACTTTGTAGATCGAATTATTCCTTGCATGAACCGTTTAGGGTCTTATGCTCGGATTATAATTCCCTCTACCATATTATATCCACCACTAATTCTCTTCCTCTTATTAAATTATTAATCCTTACACACCTTTCTATTAATTAGTAACTGTAGTGGTATTTGTATTTTGATTGCATGCTTAGTTTCTTAGTAAGTTTAGTACTAATTTTCATCGAATGTTAGTCTAATAGCTACATATCTTTCTTGCATGTTCGCGTTTGGTTCGGCTACGCACCGCGCGTCATGCGGCAGCGCCCCTCGGTCGGTTGGGCGGGAGGCTGCGTTTTGCCTGGGATCCGCGCGTAACAGCCTTCTGCTGGTGTCACACGGGCCACTTGACGGTGCAATAACTGCATCGCCTCTTGAAAGATGCAGTCATTGCATGTCAACGTCCAAAGACAACAGAGCAGTAAAATCAGCCGCCCACTTCCGCCCCCACAAAGGACGAAAATCTGTGGCATCCACATTTTTAAAGATACGATAAAACCAAAAACGCAGAATCGTAGAGGATGACTATATGTTCTAGAGTGTAAAATCTCAACCAGATCGTATAATTATTATAGCCAGAATCAAGAAAACAATTTCATTCTTTCTCGCTCTGTCTCTCTCTAACACACAGGTTTCATGGTTGGCTTTGCCAATTGCAAAATATGAGTTCAAGGATCTCAGAACCTATAAGAGCAACCAAATTTGGTATCCACACTCCTGTGATATCGGACCTTGACCGTTTCGTGTCCAAATTTCGCCCCACACCCTTCCGCCCCCACAAAGGACGAAAATCTGTTGCATCCACAATATTGCACATTCGAGAAAACTAAAAACGCAGAATCATAGATAATAACCATATCTATCAGATTGCTGAATCTGGATCAGATCGGATCATTTTTGTAGCCAAAAGGAACAAATCAATTTGCAGTGGCTACGCAGCCCCCGACGTCACGCTCAAACTGATTTTCTGTCTCTCTCGCACGCACTCTTTGTCGTGTTGTTCAATATTAGCGGCGTCTGCCGGAGAGAGCCATACTGACTTAGTATCGGGTATAACTGTAGAGTTGCGGTGTCCGCAGCAACTCACAACGTTCCACCTCGTTTACATATGTACATATGTATATTCTTAACCTTTTTCTTTATTTTTGTCTTTACATGTATAGTTGTCTCTTCTTCTCTTACATATATATAATGGGAACTCTTTATTTACTCTTTACATATAAATTGGAAATGGGCAGTGCTATATCTATTCATCTCTTTTCCTTTATATATAAGATGTGAGATTCCATGCTCCTTCAACATCTTAAAGGGTGTTTTTGTGAAAAATTTGGTCACATAACTTTTAGGTAAAAATATCCAAAGCGGTTCGTTGTCCTTATCAGTTAAATAAAGAACTACTTTATTTCCAAATGATGTTTTTTTGATTTTACATCCATTGATCTTGTACTCAAATCCTATGCACAGGTCCTCAACCTTGGTGTATCCAACTGCCGGCTTTGTCTCGTTAAGTAATTCTAGGAAAGCCTAGGTATATATTTGATTAACTGCTTATCATTTTCTATATAGAGATTTAAATATTCTTAGATACCATTATAGTAATAGAAACTATTCAACCTACTAACGATTTTATACTAAATTATTTAAAAGATTGCATGATCTTTTATACTCTCATTAATTCAATTTTATACAAATGTGATCTGAGCAGATTGGTAGTTGAGTGATAATAAGAAAATGGTTTTAAAGCTGTAATGGCCAGATGTCTTAGGTCTGATTGGTGGTTGGGTAATAAGGGATGAACTATGGATACACTGCTGTATATTGGTTCAAATATTATATTTACATTTTTGGTCTTATATAACAGTCAACATGAAAAAATTATAGAACAGAACAAAATGCATAGAATTTTTGTTTATATGCTGATCACTTCCTATATAAGAACTGTAAGTTACTGAGATAGGTTAGTTCACTTTTACTTCGAAATGAGGACATTTCATTGCGAGTTGTGCTATTTAAAAACATCTTTTAGTTCCCGCAATGAACTGAAAAAACACACCTTAAAAATCCCCAACTTTAGTTATTCAAAATCAAAATCATCATTTTATCGATGTTACTTATGTCCAGGAACTGAACTGTTTTGGTTGAGAATTGACTTCAATATGCATATTTTATTTAAGCATAACATGGAATTAAAGCGAAAAATATGAAATAAATATTCAAAAATGAAATAATCTGTGCGATTTTAAATATAAATACCTTTACATAAATTTACCAACTAAGTATAATATGATGTAAAAATGACTCAATAAATTCATTCAAAAGCATCAGTATTCTACCTGAAATCCACTTATTCTTTTTGTGTAATCCTCACTTGGAAGAAACCTGTTTCAAACGAATCCTATGATTCTCTTGTAATAAGAGGAAGTGAAATTCAACCAATCAAAAGTAAAACAGCAAACATTTAAAATAAATAGTGGTTAAATGTGTTATATTTATTATATACATATGTATATATTATTTTTAGAAAAATACATAAAATATTCTTATTTTATTAATATGTATTCGTATTATTACAATTTCGCCTCAGCTAATTTTACCGCAGCAATTAAGTCATCATCATCTTCATCCCGAAGTAGTTCCTGGATTTGAGATCTTTTATCATCATCCTGATTATCTACTAAATCGAAAATGTTGTCATCATCCGGGAAAATGTATGATGGATTATCATTATTAGGCGTTGCATTCCTTGGGTCATCGTCGTCATCATCCCATTTAATGTCACTTAACCAGGTCAAGTTGCTCTCGAGATAGGTTTGGGTCTTAATCCCAAAAATCAAGGACAGGTCTACGGAGCTCGGCTGAGAGTCCAGTTTTATGGTTGATTCCGGTTGGGAATCGATAAAAATGATTTCGAGGTCATCCATCGTTGTTGAAAGATTACTAGTTTATGTACTAGCTGTTAGCTGTGAGTAGTTATTATATAGGCACTTTGCTATGGGACAGTGTTAGGTACACAAAGGAGGAATATAAATTATAGAGAAAGTAGAAAGGTTCAAGGGCATCGAAACCGTTTTTCAGGAAACACTTAAAAAATACCTCTAAACTATCACATTAGATTCATTGCAAAGGGATGACCTACCTGTTTGAGGGTTGTTTGAATCGCAACACGGGACCAATCGTAAAAACAGGTTCATTGACAGTAAGAGGGAGGAGAGAGAATATAAATGAGTGAAGGATCGATTTGAGAGGATTTTACATGGTTGAGAAGGAGGATTGAGATCGAAGTTAGTTCACATTATCACCGATAGGTGGCGAGGTGGAAAAGGACTTAGGTCTGGAGTCCATCGTGGAGGCCGCCCAGGGTCTTGCGCTTGAGGACGAAGACGAGGAAGACGGTGACCTGACGTTAGTAGTCAACCCGTCGGATGCAAGTGAGCCAGCCACCCATGCTGAGTGTGCTGCAGCTAAACTTGCATAAAAGCAAGGTAGCGTCGGCGGAGCTCCTCATCGCCATGGAGCAAGGGCTCGCCGACATAGCTCTAGTCCAGGAGCCCTGGATTGCGACAGGCAATTCAGTGGCCGGACTAAAGTCCTCAAATCACAACCTGTTCTACGCAACATCGGTAAGCAGGAACAGAACCGTCGTACTCGTACGAAAGGGAATCCATGCTTACCTTATGTCTCATTACAGCACGGATGACCTGACGGTTGTGATGCTGGAAAGCGAGGAAAAGCGCCTTCTGGTGGCTTCCTGCTACATGGCTCACGACAGACCCGCACCACCCGACGAACTCAGGAGCCTGGTGACAGAAGCCGGCACCAAAAACTATCAACTCGTCATCGGGACGGATGCCAATGCCCACCAATGCCCACCCTCCTTGAAAGACCCTCCTTCTCAGATCACAAGTACATTCAGTTTAAGTGCGACTTCAAACATTCTTCGAAGGTAATAGTCTATAGAAACCCCCGGAATACAAACTGGGAAAAGTTTAAAAAGACAGTTACTTCGAAGCTCGCGAGTCCGGGCACAATGAAATCCGCGGAGGACATAGAGAAGTCTCTAGAGACCCTATCCAACGCGTTGCTGGACGCCTACCACACATCGTGCAAACCCTCGAAGACGAAGAAGAGGTCCAAGCCACTCTGGTGGAGCCGGGATCTCTCTCTTCAAAGGGACAACCTCAAGGAATTCTTTAAGATCGCCAAACAAGCGAACGAAGGGATCGTCTATGAGGAATCCTCCTCCTTGCTCCTGCTCCAACATCGAGAAAGTACCAGAAACCGCACGGCTACGGAAGCTGCTCTCTAAGCAGCCTACCATACAAAGCCAATTAAAGCTAGATGACGGACAGTGGACAGAGGGCAGTGACGAAGCCCTAACAGCACTAATGGAGGAACATTTCCCTGGTTGCACCGAGGTCGCTGATGCCAAAGAGCACCAGGACCTAGCAACCGAGGAACAACACCCCCCAACAGATTTGTTAACCACCAAGCGAATCCACTGGGCAATAGACTCCTTTGCGGGCACAAAAGCACCAGGACTTGACGGGATATTCCCAGCCATGATGCAGGTGACCAAAGAGGCGATTACCCCATGGCTCTCCGCAATATTCACAGCTTGTATAAGTACTGGCTATATCCCTATCCAATGGAGAACCTCGAGAGTTGTCTTCCTCCCAAAGGCAGGAAAGTGCAGCCATGCGAGTCCCAAGGACTATAGACCGATAAGCCTTACCTCCTTTATATTAAAAACGCTAGAAAAGCTGCTGGACCTACACATCAGGAATGAGGTAGGGGGACTGATGTCAACCAACCAGCATGCCTATACTAAAGGGAAATCGGTGGAGACCGCACTACATTCGGTAGTAGCTACCAGTGAGAAAGCCCTTCACAATAAAAAGTATGCACTGGGAGTCTTCGTGGACATCTCCGGAGCATTCAACAACGTGGCTACGGAAGCAATAACAAATTGCCTGGTAGCAACTAATACACACCCAGCAATCAACCTGTGGATAAGGAACCTCCTAGGTTGCAGACGGGTGCAATCAGAGTGGGGCACCGCTTCCATGGTGAAAGAGGCACACAGAGGCACACCCCAGGGTGGAGTCCTGTCGCCCCTCCTGTGGAATCTGGTGGTCGACGACCTCATCAAGAGATACGAAAGGAAGGCCCCAATAATAACAGCTTATGCGGACGACATAAGCATACTTATTACGGGTGTTTGCCCATCGACCCTCAGCTCACTAATGCAACGAACACTCAGGGAGATACGCGAGTGGGCGGAAGAAGTAGGACTCAGTATCAACGCGGACAAGACGGACCTCATCCTCTTTACCAAGAGGTACAAGGTACCGATATGGACCCCCCCGAAGATCAATCAAACTAGGCTAACCCCAAAAACACAAGTCAAATACCTGGGCACAGTACTGGATAGTAAACTGGCATGGAAACCCAATGTATTGGAAAGGGTGAAGAAGGCCACCATTGCGCTTTATGCATCCAAGAAGATGCTCAGCAGCACATGGGGCCTATCTCCGGCTCTGATGCATTGGATTTACATCTCGGTGGTGCGACCAACTCTGCTGTATGGAGTCTTAGTGTGGTGGCAAGCTACTGGAAAGAAAACGTATCATAAGCTTATGGAAAGGACTCAGCGACAGGCTTTGCTCTGTATTACAGGGGCGCTGAGGTCAACCCCAACAAAAGCACTCGAAACCCTACTTGGAATCGAACCCCTAGACATCCACGCCCGTCTGACTGCAGGAAAGGCAGCACAACGCCTCATCGCTTCAGGAAATATGTCGCCACAAGAATACGGGCATAGTTCAATTGGAAGGGAAATGAACAGATCAACTGATTACATGACCCCCCAAACATGCCTCGACGTAAAAACAACTGCATCCTTGGGACCTGAAGACTGGAAAATCGGAAGAGACCAAACGGAGCACCTCAATATATATACGGACGGCTCCAAGATGGACGGAGGAGTAGGAGCGGGCCTTTACTGTACAGACCCTGAGATAAGGCTGTCATATAAGCTACCGGACCATTGTAGCATATTCCAGGCAGAGGTTTTTGCCATCAGGAAAGCAGCAGAAGTCGCTCTTCTCACTAAAAGAGCACACGATGCGGTCAACCTATTCGTCGACAGCCAAGCGGCGATAAGATCCATGCAGTCGTCCGCAGTCAGTTCCAGAAATGTCTTGGCGAGCAGGGAGGCACTAGATACCCTAAGCACGACAAAGTCAGTGCGGATCTACTGGATTCCCAGCCACCAGGGCATCGAAGGGAACGAGACGGCGGACGTACTAGCTAAGGAAGGCGTCGGGCTGGCGAATACGAGAACCGAGAACGTGCCTGTCTCCCTCAGAACGCTGCAAAGCGATCTAGAAAAGCAGGCCGGATCACAAACCGAATGTAGGTGGAGGAGTACCACCGCAAATCATGTGCAAGGAACGCAATGACAAACTCAGCCACTACCTGCTGCACCTACCACGGAAGGACTGCAGATTATTAGTGGGAATATTAACGGGACACTGCCTGGCTGCGGCGCATGCGACAAAGCTAGGAATCACAAACAGAGACAGTTGTAGGAAATGTGATGAACCTGGGGCAACCGAAACCCTGGAACATCTCATCTGCAACTGTCCTGCTCTCTTAAGGGCAAGGAGGAAGTACCTGGGCGCCCCAGTGCTGGCATCACTGGAAGATGCCTCCAAGAGGACGCCACAGCAACTACTGGCCTATGCGAAAAATACCTCGATCCTCGAGGACTTCAAAACCCACTAAACACTGCCGCGACGGTTCATATCCCCCCCCCCTATCCGGACAACTAAGGGCCATACTGGCCTATGTGGGGCCCCCTCTGAGGGCCGTCCGGGTCAACCTAACCTAATCAATCAATAGTTTTAGATCATTTTTTAGTTGGGATTACGGGAGGATACATTTGATTCATACCCCCCCCCCCCCCCCCCCCCCACCCCCTATCCGGACAACTAAGGGCCATACTGGCCTATGTAGGAACCCCTCTGTGGGCCGTCCGGGTCAACCTTTGCAATGAATCAATCTAATGTGATAGTTTAGAGGTATTTTTTAAGTGTTTCCTGAAAAACGGTTTCGATGCCCTTGAACCTTTCTACTTTCTCTATAATTTATATTCCTCCTTTGTGTACCTAACACTGTCCCATAGCAAAGTGCCTATATAATAACTACTACCGACTGCCGCAGACCTCGACAAACTACTCATCTGAGCATTGAAAACTTCCGCGAGAACAAGTCCGTGAACATGCATGAAATGGCCTCCGTTGGAATCCTGAACAAAAACGAGGCGGGATTCGTCCGGAGAGGCGGTGGAGAGAGTGACAAAAATGGTCCGCACACTCAAAGGGAGTTTGTCGATAATCCCAAGCTGCTGAAATGCGCCAACGAATGGATCGAACAGAATGTTAAATGCTTTAAGACCATATGAAAGTGTGGAGAAATATATCTCGACGTCACCTGATTTTGCTTGGCACTTTTACTGTTTGTTTCTTTTTGGTTTAAGTTGAGGCTGAACTATACTAGAACTAACGTATTTGCACATTGAAACTATCCACACTGGCATTCGCTATCTGCTTGTGTATATCGTTAACCTCCGCCTGGGTCAGGGTGCGCTCCATATGGCGATAGACAATGCGGAAGCACACGCTCGACTTGCCCGTCTTTGGATGCTTAAATTTGTCCACAAGACTGATCTGAGAGAAAAAGAGTTAGATTTATAGGGACTTATCCTCCACTCTACTTACTTGTTCCACAATGTCACCAGCCACCGTCCGAACCAGATCGTAGAAATCGTTGGGCGAGAAGCCAGCATCAACCTCCACATCGGAGGGCAGCCAGAAGGACAGGTCGTTGGTACACTGCGGATAGTGGGAGATGGGTTTGGCAGATTGTGCAGA
The DNA here is from genome assembly GCF_003369915.1 of Drosophila miranda. Taxonomy (NCBI): domain Eukaryota; kingdom Metazoa; phylum Arthropoda; class Insecta; order Diptera; family Drosophilidae; genus Drosophila; species Drosophila miranda. Next base: position 27,663,836 of record NW_022881614.1, read on the forward strand.
TCCTTTTCGCTGAACTGCGAAAGGAAGCCGCTGTCATTGGACCAGAACAGGCGAATGTCGGTATATCAAAGAGCACCATAGCCAGACGCTCGAGGCCGACACCAAAAGCGTAGCCAATTGACTGGTGGACGCCGGACTGCTGGAGGATTTCGTGGCGCATAATGCACAGCCAAGAACCTCAGCCAGTTGTTTTTGAAGTAGATCTAGGAAATATGTTTCTAAACACCGGGTAGTGGGTACTGTCGATCTCATCGCGCCGATACACTTCCCCCACCACCAGGAAATTGTCCAGTCCACCAGAGATCAATTCAACCTGGTGGGCCGTGGTGTGGGCGCGGAGCAGTTGGTGCTGGTTAATGTAGTAGCAGTCTGATTTCTGGCGACTCACATGATCGCTGGGTATCAGCAGGTTGTCGAAATTCTGCTGCACTGTCACCACAGGATTCAGTTTGTCGTAGACGGAAAATAGTGGATTTCCGCGCTGATTCCGGTAGGCTCCATAAAAGTAATTTACAATGCGCTGGCGAATGATGGACAGGGGATGATCCCTCTGGAGGTGCTTATTCGCTCCCAGGTACGACAGAATTTTGGGCGTTACATTCGTCCAGCTGTCGGTGGCGTACGTGCTCCCATTCACCACCAGTTGTGGCTGCGCGGGAGGCGGTGACTTTTCCACAACAGCGTTGCTGGCCAGCCCACCGCTCTGGCTGCAGTTCCCCGTGCGGAGAGAGTATCTGGAGCCCTGCACACGTAGGTTCAGATGCATTTTCGTGGCCTATTTTATTTATTTATATGAACAATTGCATATTATAACACACACACACGCCCTTTGTTGGCTCCCTACACCCTATTTGGTGGTTCTCTTGAGAGAATTACCCTGGTGGATGATCTGGGTGTTATGTTAGACCCCAAGTTAAAGTTTTCCGAACACATTTCTACCATGGTAAATAAGGCCAGGCCAAGGGTTTATAAAGAGGTGGTCAAAGGAATTTGACGAGCCCTATATAACAAAGACTCTCTATACCTCGCTTGTTCGTCCGATCTTAGAATACGGCTCCTGTGTATGGTGCCCTCAGTACAAAGTACACCAGGACCGTATAGAATCAGTACAGAAAATCTTTTTACTCTTTGCTCTGCGGGGCCTTAACTGGGATGCGGGTGTAAGACTCCCATCTTACTCTAGTAGACTACTATTAGTAAACCTCCCATCCTTAGTTAACCGTAGAAAAATGCTTGGTGTGATATTTATGCACAACTTGATCAGGGGTGACATAGACAGCCCTGATCTGTTGAGCCGCATAAACTTCACGATTCCTATTAGACTGACTAGAAATTTTATACCGTTGTTCCTTCCACTTTGTAGATCGAATTATTCCTTGCATGAACCGTTTAGGGTCTTATGCTCGGATTATAATTCCCTCTACCATATTATATCCACCACTAATTCTCTTCCTCTTATTAAATTATTAATCCTTACACACCTTTCTATTAATTAGTAACTGTAGTGGTATTTGTATTTTGATTGCATGCTTAGTTTCTTAGTAAGTTTAGTACTAATTTTCATTGAATGTTAGTCTAATAGCTACATATCTTTCTTGCATGTTCGCGTTTGGTTCGGCTACGCACCGCGCGTCATGCGGCAGCGCCCCTCGGTCGGTTGGGCGGGAGGAGGCCTGCGTTTTGCCTGGGATCCGCGCGTAACAGCCTTCTGCTGGTGTCACACGGGCCACTTGACGGTGCAATAACTGCATCGCCTCTTGAAAGATGCAGTCATTGCATGTCAACGTCCAAAGACAACAGAGCAGTAAAATCAGCTGGGAAAATGTAGTTATCGACCCACGGAAATATACCAAAATAAACCGTCTCATTTTAAAAATATACCGTAAATATACTGACGAACTCAAGTTCTTTATACATATTCCTCGTTTTTGATATTCCGTCCAATATTTATAGCTAGACAGATTCCTCAGCTGTGCCCACATAATTTTACCCAACTGGTGAACCTATTTTCTACTTCACTGGTTTATTTTAAACACTTGCTTTTATTGGATTTTGCTTAAAAAAGAGTTTTAGCGGAAAAGTTAAAAAAAAAATGGAAGAGAGTAATCGTTCCTTTGCTCAATTTTAATATTCCGTAAAATAATGCTGGCTTAGTAAAACCTTCAGCCCATCCCAAATAAATTTATCCGATTGATGAATCAATTTTTTACAAGATTAACGACTTTTTATACCCGATACTCAAAATGAGTATTGGGGTATATTAGATTTGTGGTAAAAGTGTGTAACGTCCAGAAGGAATCGTTTCCGACCCCATAAAGTATATATCAATATCAATATCATCAATAGCCGAGTCGATTGAGCCATGTCTGTCTGTACGTCCGTCCGTCTGTCCGTCCCCTTCAGCGCCTAGTGCTCAAAGACTATAAGAGCTAGAGCAACGATGTTTTGGATCCAGACTTCTGTGATATGTCACTGCTACAAAAATATTTCAAAACTTCGCCCCGCCCACTTCCGCCCCCACAAAGGACGAAAATCTGTGGCATCCACAATTTTAAAGATATGAGAAAACCAAAAACGCAGAATCGTAGAGGATGACTATATGTTCTAGAGTGTAAAATCTCAACCAGATCGTATAATTATTATAGCCAGAATCAAGAAAACAATTTCATTCTTTCTCGCTCTGTCTCTCTCTAACACACAGGTTTCATGGTTGGCTTTGCCAATTGCAAAATATGAGTTCAAGGATCTCAGAACCTATAAGAGCAACCAAATTTGGTATCCACACTCCTGTGATATCGGACCTTGACCGTTTCGTGTCCAAATTTCGCCACACCCCCTGCCGCCCCCGCAAAGGACGAAAATCTGTTGCATCCACAATATTGCACATTCGAGAAAACTAAAAACGCAGACTCATAGATAATGACCATATCTATCAGATTGCTGAATCTGGATCAGATCAGATCATTTTTATAGCCAATAGGAACAAATCAATTTGCAGTGGCTACGCAGCGCCCGACGTCACGCTCAGACTGATTTTCTGTCTCTCTCGCACGCACTCTTTGTCGTGTCGTTTAATATTAGCGGCGTCTGCCGGAGGAGAGCCATACTGACTTAGTATCGGGTATAACCGTAGAGTTGCGGTGTCCGCAGCAACTCACAACGTTCCCCTCGTTTTTATTGTATTTTGACTAAAACACGGTTTAAACAAAAAAGTAAAAAAAAAACCGTGGCAATGTTGTCATGTCAATGTTGCTGGTAATTGTCGAATTGTTCCTAATCAGAGTATGGGCATTTGTATACCCTATTTCGTTAATTTAATATGAAGACACTCTAAAACATAATTAATAAAGAAACTGTCTTAAATTGATACATTGTAAACGTATACATTCATTTGATTAGTTTCCTGTATATCCTGATCCCGGTACTCATTCTTAACTCTATTATATCCTTTTCCCTAGGGTATGCCATAGGTGTTGTCCATGTTGCGGGGGAGGTATCCCTTGTTAGGCATCCCTATAAATTCCGAAAATGGTTTGTTCGGGCCAGCCGCTGAAGAATAACCGTAACTTTAACATTATTATTGTATGAGCAGAGAGAGCCGCCTATGTTGTAAAACGTTGACGGTCTGCAGAGCTGCTGCGCTCTCCCGCTAAAGGGGCTCTCTGCCGCCGCCACTTCGGCAATCACTTTGATCTAGCGCCGTCGTCTATAGTTTAGTTCTATGCTAACCCCTCTGCGCATTGGTTGCATATCGATCTCGCATAAAGTTTATCTGGCAATAGCAAGCAATCGGCTTCCGCTAAGCCACCAAGATTAAATACGAATTATAAATTTTAACCCAAAATCTCTTTTCATTTTTGAAACACATAGGTGCCAAAAAAGCTTGGCATCTCAAACATTGGTGACCCCGACATGATATAAAACCATTGCTTAATCGCGTTCCGTTAAAACACTTATTATTTATACAATATTTTGTTGTTGGGTAGTTTAACTACCAACAAATACATTTGGGTGCACGTTGAAAAACAGTTTAAAGTGCAAATTCAGTGAGAGTGCGGCTGGAATATTTATAGACAAATTCCGGTACTTTAAGCGTCGAATCTCTCATTCTCTGCGCAGCTGCAGCCGCGGTTCTTGACTTTTCGTGTCTTGCATTCGCGCTCTCGCGTCTATACATCGTCGCTTAAGCGGTATTTCATTTTCCGTTGTTGTGTCGAATTGCACAACGGTTAACATGGACAACGATCCGAATACAGGCGCGGGCGGAAATATTGTGGTGGCTGATTCCAGACTGAATCTGCATAAGCGTAAAAGTCAGTCATTATATGATCGATTGCACAGGCTTGGCGAATCCTTCGCGGGGAATAAAATCGATAAGCTGACCGCCGCGGAAGTCGAGGTGCGCCTTGATATGTTGGCAGAAATTCGAGAGGAATTTAATAAGGCCCATAATGAGTTGGAGGCTCTCGATCAAAACGAGATTGGGAGTGAGCTGCGCGAAATCTTCGATACTCTTTTCATATCGTTGAAAGCTGAGTTGCTGGCTGCTGTTGAAGTAAGCCAGTCACACGCCGCTGCCCATTCTACGACTCTGCCAAGCCATTCCGGACATAGTACCATCATCATGGCTCACAAGCAGCGACTTCCTGAGCTGAAGGTGCCTAAATTTTCTGGTGGATACGTCGAGTTCTCGGATTTTATGGCAATGTTCAAATCGGTGATTGAAGCGGATGCGGATCTCAGTGACATCGAGAAATTCCAGCACCTTCGCTCTTGCCTCGCTGATGCGGCTTTGGATTCGGTTCGATCGTTAGAGCTCTCCAGTGCCAATTATCGTGCGGCTCTGGATATACTTAATAAACGCTTTAATAACAAAAGACTTGTTTTCCAGGCACACATCAAGAAGATTCTTGGGCTAAAGAGGGTAGACTCGCCTTCTGCTAAAAGGCTTCGGGAGTTTTCGGATGCAGTCAATTTACACATGCGAGCGTTGCAGACATTGGGAACTGCTGAGGAGATTTCAGGACTCATGGTCATCAACATGCTGCTGCAGAAGTTGGATTCGAAGACGCAAACCAAATGGGAGGAGCACACATCGTCGGATGCTATACCTACCGCAGAGGAATTCTTCGAATTCTTGCAGCAACGCTGCCAGAAAATGGAGCGGTTGGAATATGCTACAGCGACACACGCTACTAGCGATCAGGTGGGAAAAAACCATTCCTATACGCAGGTTAAGAAAACGTTTGTAGCTTCCAACTCTTCCACCGACCCGTCTGTATGCGTCTTTTGCCACTCAGCGGGCCATGGAATATACTCGTGCAAGATATTCGGAAATCTCTCACCGCTGCTGCGCCACAAAGAAGTGAAGAAGCTTTCCCTATGCTTCAATTGCCTAAGGCCGGGGCACCGGACCCGCGCATGCAATAGTGGAAAATGTCGAGTATGCGGCGGTAGGCATCATAGTTTGTTGCACTTCGATAGTATACAGCCCACAACACAAGGCTGCCCAGGTATTACTCCTCCCGATCTGGCCGTTCAACCGGACACTCTTTACGTTGCTCAAAATTCTGCTAGCAGCTCGTCTCTACCTTCGTCTACCTCTCTTGCTGCCCAAGGTCTTCACTCTGATGTCGTGCTTCTGGCTACAGCCGTGGTTCTCGTAAAGAATCGGTCTGGCGTTTTAGTTCCTTGTCGTGCCATCTTAGATTCAGGATCGCAGCTGCATCTCGTCACATCCAGGTTCGCCCAGCAGCTTTAGCTTAGGAGAACTCAATCGTCTGCACTTGTGTCTGGGCTGGGCGATACCAGCGTTTCTACTGAGGGATCCACCATAAGCTTTTGTATGCATTCTCGCACCTCTGCTTACACAACTACACTTACTGCTCTCATCGCCCCACGATTACCGATTCTCAACCAAGTATGACAGTAAATGTATCCGATTGGCGTATTCCATCTAACATTCAGCTCGCTGATCCTGCATTTTTCAATCCTCAACGGGTTGATCTTCTCATTGGTGCGAGCGTTTTTTATGATCTCCTCTGCGTAGGGCAAATCAAACTCACCGATGGACTGCCTCTTCTGCAGAAGACCCGGCTTGGGTGGATCGTATCTGGCGGTGGACAGAAGGTATCAAGCTCGCACAATTGTCCAGATTCGATAGCTGAGATGGAAGCAAGGTTGGATAAAACTCTTCGTATGTTTTGGGAAGTCGAGAATTGTGTGGAGGCTGGGTTGAATACCAAAGAAGAAGACGATTGTGAAGCACATTTCGTAAGCCACCTTTCACGGTTGCCATCCGGGGAGTATGCAGTTCGTCTGCCGCTAAATAACAATACTGATCGTTTAGGAGAATCTTATGCTCAGGCTTATCGACGGTTCATCAGTCTGGAGCGTAATCCTACACTCAAGGAGCGGTATTTCGCCTTCATGAGGGAGTACATTGATTTGCATCATATGCACCAAGTCAACCCTGATTCCCGTAGTCTCTGCAAATATTTCTTGCCTCATCACTGTGTCCTAAGGGAGGACAGTACGACGACAAAACTCCGTGTCGTTTTCGACGGATCCGCAGCTACATCAACTGGATATTCTCTAAATGATGTGATGATGACAGGCCCTGTTATTCAGCCTGCATTGTTTAACATATTGATTCGCTTTCGAACATATCCAGTAGCTCTCACTGGGGACATTTGTAAAATGTACCGCTGCGTACGAGTGTCTCCACCCGACAATTTGTATCAGTGCATCCTATGGCGAGATTCCATCGAGTCCGAGGTTCAAGTCTACACATTAGACACCGTCACATACGGGACGAGGGCTGCATTATTTTTAGCGGTCCGCGCAATGCATCAGCTGGCCATCGACGAGGGTGAGTCCTACCCTCTTGGCTCAGCTGGGCTTATTCGGGCGGTAATTCGGTCGCACAGGTCATGGACAAGATGCACCAAACATCAGCTTTACTGTCCCGTGGTAATTTTAGACTTAGGAAATGGTGCTCCAGTCACCAGGAAGTACTTGAGGGAACCCCTGAAGATGACATAGAGAAGTTCCTAAAGTTTAATGATGGAAGCGACATTGCCAAAACTCTCGGCTTAGCGTGGGACCCTGCTTCGGATCAGCTGCTTTTTGCCTTGTCCGCACTGGACACAAACTCAAAGCCATCAAAGCGGTCGGTTTTATCTACGATTGCGCGGTTCTACGACCCTCTTGGATTGATAAATCCAGTCATTGTCCGGTGCAAAATCTTCCTTCAGCAGCTTTGGAGAGAAAATTTGGATTGGGATGAAAGCCTACCCTCAGCGTTGCATTCAACTTGGATGGACTTGAGAAATAGTTTGGCAAGCATTTCTCGGATTTCATTTCCTCGCTTGGTTCTTCGTTCTAGTGTGGCTACAGAAGTTCACGGATTCTGTGATGCCAGCTTAGAAGCATATGGCGCTTGCGTGTATGTCGTGTCCAGGGAAGCCCAGTCTTCGAGCCACGTTTTGTGCTCAAAGTCGCGAGTGGCGCCGCTAAAGACTATATCGATTCCTAAGCTGGAATTAAGTGGAGCCCAGTTGCTTGCGAAAATCATGCAGAATGTAAAGGACATGGGAATCTTTACAGGTCGGTTCTATTGCTGGTCGGATTCGTCAACAGCATTATCTTGGATTAGGGACGAGCCAGCTAAATTTCAAGTTTTCGTGGCAAATCGAGTGGCATCAATTCAGGAGTTGACGGCAGCCATGGAATGGCGCTATGTTCCCACATCTTTAAATCCTGCTGATATTCTCTCGAGAGGCTCGCTTCCCAACCATCTTATCCAGTCAGAGCTATGGTTTCACGGCACATCCTTTTTGCTAGGCTCCAAGGATAAGTGGCCTGTATCTCCATCTAACAACATATCAACTTTGGAGCTTCGCAAGAGAGGATTGCTAGTCACGTCTCCACATGCCGATCTCACGTCCGGATGCAAATTTGCGAATTCATTCTTTCGCATGCAGCGCACATTCGCCTACATGCATAAATTTATACATCGTCTTAGGCATCCAGGACTCACCGTTTCTGATATTCGGCAAGGAACGCATCTTCTAATTCGACACATTCAGCTGGCAAATTTGTGGATAAAGGAGATTCGGCGCAATGGTCAAGTCATGAAATCCAGTTCTATTAGTTCGCTCAACCCGTTCATCGATCATTCTGGACTACTTAGAGTTGGAGGTCGTCTTGGCAACTCATCGCTAGGATTTGACGCTCAGCACCCGCTCATTCTGCCAAAGGGACATTCCATTACCTTTGCGCTGATAAGATATTATCATGAAAGAAACCTCCATGCCGGACCTCGCGCCTTGCTATCCAAAATTCGGCTGGAATATTGGCCAATTGGAGGTGTTAAGGCAGTGTCAAGGGTCGTCAGCAGATGTGTGAGATGCTTCAGGACTAGGCCGCGCATGGTCGAACACATCATGGGAGACCTACCTAAGGAACGTTTGGAAGGATCTCGAGCTTTTGAAGTCACTGGATAGATTACTGTGGACCCTTTTTCTACCGATCAGAAATCCGCACGAGGCCTCCGATCAAGTGCTACATTAGCGTATTCATCTGTTTCACTTCTAAGGCTATACACATGGAGCTCGTAAAGGATTTGACCACCGCATCGTTTCTAGGCGCACTAAAGCGTTTTACTTCCACTCGAAGAAGGCCAAGTCAAATTTGTTCGGACAATGCGACAAACTTCGTTGGGGCCAAGAACGAGCTTCTGGAGCTAAAGAAGCTTTGTCTGAGCGAACCGCATATGAAGGAGGTCCACGAATCCTGCTTGGCTGACTCGATCGACTGGCGTTTCATCCCACCTCGCTCTCCACATTTTGGCGGGTTGTGGGAAGCGGCCGTGAAGACCGCAAAATATCACCTGTACCGCTCAGTTGGACCATCTGTGCTTAGCTTCGACGAGCTGCGCACTCTGATCTGTCAGATCACTGCAATTGTCAACTCTCGCCCTTTGCTCTCGCTTTCAGAAAATCCTGATGATTTAGACGTTTTGACTCCTGCTCATCTGCTTTTAGGCGGCCCCCATGAGCAAATCCTCGAGCCTGACCTAGCGAAGCTGAACTACAATCGTCTGGATGGCTGGCAGCGGGTCACCCAACTACAGCAAATATTTTGGAGCCGTTGTCGCGAAGAGTATCTCACTCTTTTGCAAGAGCGCGCGAAGTGGCGTACCCCCGCGCAAATCATCTGCAAGAACGACCTCGTTCTGGTGAAGGACGAAAATCTTCCTCCAATGCGTTGGCCACTGGCTAGAGTGGTCGATGTCGTTTTGGGCAAGGACGGAGTGGGTCGCGTCGCTGACCTGAAGACATCCTCAGGAAACATCAGGAGGGCCGTCACTCGGCTATGTTTGCTGCCCCTTAAGGAATCTGTTGAGAGACTAGCTCCCAACGGGGGTATGTTCGGGCCAGCCGCTGAAGAATAACCGTAACTTTAACATTATTATTGTATGAGCAGAGAGAGCCGCCTATGTTGTAAAACGTTGACGTTCTGCAGAGCTGCTGCGCTCTCCCGCTAAAGGGGCTCTCTGCCGCCGCCACTTCGGCAATCACTTTGATCTAACGCCGTCGTCTATAGTTTAGTTCTATGCTAACCCCTCTGCGCATTGGTTGCATATCGATCTCGCATAAAGTTTATCTGGCAGTAGCAAGCAATCGGCTTCCGCTAAGCCACCAAGATTAAATACGAATTATAAATTTTAACCCAAAATCTCTTTTCATTTTTGAAACACATAGGTGCCAAAAAAGCTTGGCATCTCAAACATGGTTATTATAAATAATATAAAAATAAACTTTTCTGAAGTTTTCCACCAGAATACATACATATGTATGTATGTACGTACTATCAGTATATAGATTTTGGGTGATTTAAAAGTCAAATTCTTGCATCCTTGGATATTTTATTTATTTATTTATTTATTTACAGCGAGGTTAGAGTTAAAACTATTAACCTAGCTTATTAGTGATAGCACTGGTTACTATGACCTTCGGCTATGTTGTTATTATGTTATGTTTATTATATTATATTTATTATATGTGAGAGGTATTCCATGGGTTTTATATTAGAGTTAGATTAATGGATATAAGTTGGATTCTTTTAGATATTTTATGATTAGGTCTATTTCAGTTTTAGTTGGGTTAGAGAGGAATGTCAGCGGATTATTGTTAGCGAAGATTTTGAAACGTATGTCTGTGAGTTGTGAGGATGGGCAGTCTTTGAGTAGGTTTTCTAAAGTTACTGGAACGTTGTTCAGGCAATGCGTACAAGTATTTATTTTGGTAGGGTCTAGGTAATGTTGGTGAGTTATTCTTGTATGTCCTAGTCTTAGTCTAATTATTTTTGTTTGTTTTATCCTTGATGTGGTGTTTTGGTCTAGTCTTTTGGTGAATTTGTCGGCTGTTATTTGGTTGGGATTGATAAATTGATACCAGTTCGATGTTTGTTCTAGTTTTATAAGTTTGTTTTTAAGCATTTTTGTCTTGAGGTGCTTATTAATGTCTGATATATTGTTATTGTGTGTGTATGTAAGGGGCATTATTGAAGCTGATTTCGCTTTTTGGCTAGTTCATTTCCTTTTATGTTTTTATGACCTGGGATCCAGAGTAGTTTTATTTTTGGATGTAGTTGCATTAGAAGAGATCTAATTTTAGATTCATAATAGTTGCCTTGGATATTTATTAGGTCAGTTGTTCGGAGCAGAACCCAGCCGATTAGCTGCTTGCCAAATAGCACCTAATTCTTGGCCCTCAGCCGCTTATTTTGTTTGTTACTTATGTCTATGTCACTCATTTGTTTGTTAAAGCTCTGCGCTTGCTTGCCCTGCTAAACGCTCTCTGCCAGCTCGCTCTTCGCTATCTCCGCTTTGCGTCTGCCTCCCGACGTCGGCCGAGCGAAGCTGCGCTTAGCGATCGGAGCGGCAATGTAAGGGGCAGGCAAGCCACACTTGCAATTTGGATGTCACGCATTAAAGAACATATCGTAATTTTATTTCTGCGCCGAGTTTTGTTTAATTCGAAATAATTAGTCGGCCAATTGGGGATAAAAAACATTATCTCCACATAAAATTTGGTGACCCCGACGTGATCGAAGAGTTGCAGTATCAATTAATAATCATTCGCGATCGACATTCGTTAGCCCTAGCAAATTTTCGGCGGTTAAGCACAATTCGGTGCTAAAACACACTTACATACACCTACATACACCCATTGCTGGCTATTAATTTCTCTGTCGCGACAATTCGGTCAGTGCAGTGCGGTAGGCAGTGCAGCGAACTCACTAATACACACAAGCGGAGTACAAAGCGGAATCGGACAGCTCGCACAGCCGCACAGCTAAAGGCATTAGCTGTAATCCCTTTGCTTTCGGTTCCCACGTTTATACGTATACAGGGTGTCTTTTTCGGTCGTGCTGAGTGACTCTTTTAAAACCTCAACATGGCAGCACCTGAGCCTACCAATGTCGCGAACGCAGCAATGCCGAGTGATGTAGATTTCTACAAGCACAAGGCCGAGTCCATCGCGCGCCAACTAAAGGCCATGGATCGCTTTCTTACCAAGGAAGAGCTTGCCGAGTTAGATGAGGCAGAACTTCAAGCTCGCTTAGAGCAAATCGAGCGAATGAATGCGGATTTCGATGCCGCTCAAACGAGCCTTGAAAGGCTGGATTTCCTGCAGTTAGCCCATGATGCCCGGCTGGACTTTTCGAATGTTTATGTCAAGGTTAGGTCCAGGCTGTCGCGGGAGATGATGGCTGCTCGCACGGTAAATGTTGCCAATTCAACGGCTCGGCATACTCTCGAGGGGAATTCGTCGTTGTTCGCCTATAATAGTACAGGCCGTTCTCGAATGCCCGAGTTGCAGCTTCCGCGATTCAGTGGGAGCTACATGGATTGGCCAGAATTCCACGCGATGTTTTCGACAATGGTGCACAAAGACCATCGTATACCAATCATCGAAAAATTCCAATATCTTCGTGGATGTCTAGATGGTGCTGCGCTGGATACGATTCGTTCCTTGGAACTTTCTGAGGAGAATTACGACAAGGCGTTGAATTTACTAATGTTGCGATTCGATAATAAACTGTTACATTTTCAGGCACACGTCAAGGCTATTTTCGGGCTGCAAGGGGTGGAGAAGGGCTCGGCTATCGGCTTGCGCGCGCTCAGCGATAAAATCAATTCGCACTTGCGTGCACTTCAGACCTTGGCGACCCCGCAGGAGATTTCCGATGGGTTGCTGATCTTCATCATAGGCACGAAATTGGACCACAAGACCAAGGAGAAATGGGAAGAGAACTTGCCGACGTCAGGATTGCCTCGGTGGTCAAGCATGGCCTCATTCTTGGAAGCAAGATGTCGGATGCTGGAAAATTTGGGATCGGCTATGGTAACAATTCCTAGCCAGCAGGTGGGAGAAAGTAAACCTAGCACCCTAATCACCTCCATTAACGATCATAATAGCTCAACATGCAAGTATTGCAAATCCTCCGATCACTACATATCCCGATGCCAGGCATTTATAGATCTCCCTGTTTTTTCTCGATACAAGGAGGTGAAGAAGCGCCATTTATGTCTAAACTGCCTCAACAAAGGCCATTCATTGCAACGCTGCAAGTCAGGGGCATGTAGAAATTGCCAAGCCAAGCATCACACACTGCTCCACATGCAGTCGGGCGCTGACGCTGAGTTGCCGTCGCCGAGCACGGAATCGACCCAGCATGATCCTGCAAGTGCCCTAGTAGCAAGCAAATATATTAGCCCTCCCCCCTCGAGTCAAAAATCTCTGCCTAGCCAAAACGTGCTGCTAGCTACTGCAATCGTATATGTCAGGGGCCGTTTTGATCGCTTATTCCATGTCGTGCCATTTTAGATTCCGCTTCTCAGGTTAACTTTATAACATCGAGACTCGCCAATCAGCTGCAGTTAGATCCTCACCCGTCTCACGTTAAAATCGCCGGTATTGGAGAGTCAATTCTACCATCCAGCAAGGCTGTGGACATCGTCCTGCAATCTCAAGACGAAAGCTATCGCGGTTTCCTCTCTGCAATTATCACTGCCTCAATCACAGGAATGCAGCCTAACTTCGGCCTAGACGCAAAGGATTGGCCAATGCCAAATAACCTAAAACTAGCTGATACTAATTTCGCCAAGCCCCAGCGTGTCGATCTGTTGATAGGTGCTGGTTTGTTTTTCGAATTAATGTGCGTTGGACAGATTCGACTGTCAGACCAATTGCCAACATTGCAGAAGACGAAACTTGGCTGGATAGTGTCAGGAAGTATTAAAAACTCTGAGAAAGCCCGTGCGGCGCTAGCAGCCGTTGAAGATCCCCCTGTCATCTCCGCTTGCGAGACTAATTTGTGCGATATTGTAAGGCGGTTTTGGGAAGTCGATGGAGATTATTCGCCCTCATCAATTTCGGAGGAAGATGTTCATTGCGAACAGCATTTCGTCACAAACTGCATTCGCCTAGAGTCCGGAGCTTACTCCGTGCGTTTGCCAACCAAATTCAGTCTAGAGGAATTAGGAGAATCGTATCAGCAGGCGCTACGTAGATTTCTCAATTTGGAGAGGAAGCTAGCAAAAAATGCACAGCTTAAGGCAAAATATATGGAGTTTCTTCAGGAGTATCGTGATTTAGGACACATGTCGCCAGCTTCGCGGCAGTCAGACCTCCCGCAGTACTTCTTGCCTCACCATTGCGTCCACAAGCAGGATAGTACAACCACCAAATTACGCGTAGTGTTCGATGGATCTGCCAAAACAGCGTCTGGAGTATCACTGAATGATGCGCTTATGGCTGGACCCACCATCCAACCTAAAATTCTGATAACTCTGCTTCGTTTCCGCTTTTTTAAAGTCGCCTTGTGTGGCGATATCTGCAAAATGTACCGCTGTGTACGCGTTTCCCATCCCGATACGCACGTGCAGTGCATCCTATGGCGCAATGACCCGAAGGAGGAGATTCAGGTGTTCAAGTTGGAGACTGTTACTTACGGAACCAAACCTGCCGCTTTCTTAGCAATTCGTGCTATGCATCAATTGGCAAATGATGAAGAGTTGCGTTTTCCGCTTGGCGCTGATGTTGTTCGAAGAGATTTCTATGTCGATGATCTCATATCTGGAGGGGACAGCATTGATTCTGTCATCAAAATTCGTCAGCAGGTAAAGGAGCTACTTTCGAAAGGATGTTTTCCCATACGTAAATGGTGTTCCAATGAACCCGCTGCTTTGGAAGGCGTATCGGAGGCGGATCGCGAAAAGTTCCTTACCTTTCATGACGGGACTGAAGTAACCAAGGCGCTTGGTCTAGTTTGGGATCCCACCACGGACAATCTTCTGTTTAGCTTCGCTCACGTCGGAACCGCTGCAGGCCCAATATCGAAGCGTTCGGTCCTGTCTACACTAGCTAGGTTCTACGATCCTCTAGGGCTCATCTCTCCCATCATCACAAAAGCTAAAATATTTATGCAGTCGCTATGGAACGAAAGCCTAAAATTGAATTGGGACGAAAGCCTGCCCCAGGATCTACATACGACTTGGATTGAGCTGACTTCGCAGTTGTCGATGGTTAAAAACTTTAAGTTTCCACGTTACGTGCTTCGGCAGCAAGCCAGATTAGAAATGCACGCGTTTTGTGATGCGAGCCAAGCAGCATATGGCGCCTGTGTATACATGCGTTCGGAAGCTCTTGGCATTGTGCAAAGTCATCTCTTATGCTCTAAATCCAGAGTCGCGCCCTTGAAAAGTATGACTATCCCCAAGCTTGAGCTGTCCGCTGCCCTCGTATTAGCCAACCTAGTGTCCACCATAGTTAAGGGATTATCAGCTCCATGCCAAATACATTGCTGGTCGGATTCGTCCATAGCCCTTGCCTGGATTCGAGAATCACCATTGAATTTTAATATATTTGTTTCTAATCGAGTTCAGCGGATTCAGGAGCTCACCGCTGGAATGACTTGGCATCACGTGCCCACAAAGTTGAATCCTGCCGACATCATATCACGTGGAGCCACGCCCGCTGAACTAATGGATAGCAGCCTTTGGATCTCTGGACCACCATTCTTGCGTCTTGAGAGCTCAGAGTGGCCTGCAGGCTTGCAATTGCCGACCGATGTACCAGAACGTCGTCATGCAGCATTGGTTGTTTCAAACGAAAGGGATGTATCGTACGATTGCAAATTTCAAAACTCATTCGGATCCATGCAGCGCGTCTTTGCTTACATATATCGATTCTACATTCTCAAGGACAAAGGCATAGCGCGGTCGAAGGGTCAACTTACCGTAATCGACATCAAAAATGGTACGCATTTGCTCATAAGGGCAATACAGCAGCAACAATTTTCGGAAGAGATAAGGGCCCTCGCCAGCAAACAGGCCCTACCCCCAAAAAGCACGATGGCCTCACTGAATCCATTTCTGGATAGCTTTGGATTGCTGCGTGTTGGAGGCCGCCTCCAAAATGCCGAATTGGACTACGACGCGAAGCACCCGATCCTGCTTCCTAAGGGACATCCTGTCACTGTCTCTATTATTATCTTCTTTCACGAAAGGTTTCTCCACGCAGGAGCTCAAGGATTGCTCGGACTGCTTCGGCAAAAATTCTGGCCTATTGGCGGACGCAAATATGTTGCGGGAATCATTCGCAAATGTGTTAGATGCTTTCGTTTGAAGCCAGTGCTGAGGGAACATATCATGGGAAACTTGCCTGCGGATCGCGTAAGGACTAATCCAGCATTCCACACAACGGGCGTTGATTTTTGCGGACCCTTTTATCACAAGTCGGAAGTCAGAAGCAGGCCTCCTATCAAATGTTACATCGCTGTCTTCGTATGCTTTAGCACCAAAGCAACTCATTTGGAAGTCGTTCGGGATCTATCTACAGAATCCTTTCTGGCAGCATTAAGGCGTTTTATAAGTCTACGTCCCAAACCTCGAATCATCTGGTCAGACAACGCTACAAATTTTGTAGGAGCAAAAAATGAGCTTTTGGAGCTTCGGCAAATGTTCCTCAGCGATCCTCATACGTCGGCTGTGTCACATCTCTGCGTTTCTAGTGGAATCGACTGGAAATTCATCCCCCCTCGCTCACCTCATTTTGGGGGTTTGTGGGAGGCGGCTGTTAAAGCAGCTAAATATCATTTTCATCGCATCGTCGGGACCTACATTTTTACTCTTGATGAAATTCAGACCTTGGCTTGTGAAATCTCTGCTTTGTTAAATTCCCGTCCGCTTTATGCAATTACAGAAAGTCCCGATGATCTAGATGTGCTCACGCCAAACCACTTTCTCAATGGAGCCCCGAAAGCTGCATTCGACGAGCCAGATGTGGCGCATCTCCGGGTCAACCTACTTAGTCGATGGCAGCGGCTGTGTCAAATGAAGCAGGCGTTTTGGAGAAAATGGAGCACGGCGTATCTTTCGATTCTTCAGGAGCGGAGCAAGTGGCGGTCATCGTCTCCAAACATCAAGCTAGGAGCGCTCGTCATGATCAAGGAGGAAACGCTGACACCATTAAGGTGGCCGCTTGGCCGCATTGAGAGCGTCATCCCAGGAAAAGATGGAACCATCAGAGTAGCCGTCATCCGCACTCAAAAAGGCCTTTTCAAGAGGGCCGTTGGAAAAATAGCGGTTCTGCCCCTTCAGGATGGATCTGTTGAAAGCCTTTGCCTTCCAACGGGGGGTGAATGTTCGGAGCAGAACCCAGCCGATTAGCTGCTTGCCAAATAGCACCTAATTCTTGGCCCTCAGCCGCTTATTTTGTTTGTTACTTATGTCTATGTCACTCATTTGTTTGTTAAAGCTCTGCGCTTGCTTGCCCTGCTAAACGCTCTCTGCCAGCTCGCTCTTCGCTATCTCCGCTTTGCGTCTGCCTACCGACGTCGGCCGAGCGAAGCTGCGCTTAGCGATCGGAGCGGCAATGTAAAGGGCAGGCAAGCCACACTTGCAATTTGGATGTCACGCATTAAAGAACATATCGTAATTTTATTTCTGC
Organism: Drosophila miranda; assembly: GCF_003369915.1. Classification (NCBI taxonomy): domain Eukaryota; kingdom Metazoa; phylum Arthropoda; class Insecta; order Diptera; family Drosophilidae; genus Drosophila; species Drosophila miranda. Next base: position 27,680,860 of record NW_022881614.1, read on the forward strand.
GCCGAGTTTTGTTTAATTCGAAATAATTAGTCGGCCAATTGGGGATAAAAATATTGTATGTACATTTATAATATGTAATATTTAAATTACGCTTAGACAGGCAGTACTCCAGACCAACCAGTTCTTACTTTCTCTGCGGGCCGACAGTGGGGTCACGTCGCTTTCGCAGTCAACAGTCAGCACTGGCTCAGTCAACGCTGGCAACTGGTCGCGCGAGCAATGGAAAAGTCGCATCTCAAATTTCCCCATGATATGCGCGATGTGGAAGAGTCCACGAATGCCGAACTGCTCGAGTACTTCAAAGGTGTGTCCGATCTAGCATGTTGCCTGGGTGTAGTGTAACGTGCAACGAGTCCTGTTCGAAAACGGGCGTTCCGATTTGAGAGAGCTGGGCACGCTAATAATTATCCGGCTCTAGCTCGTCGGCTTTGGGGGTGGAGTTGTTCCTCCCTCAGATCAACCCAGACTCGAGGCTTCAATTACTAATAATATTGCCAGAATTTAGCGTGCTGCGACTTGTGCTAGAACGGTAGATTTGACGAGAAGAAGATACGAAGCTAAAGAGGATAGAGAACAGGAAGAGAGAGGGAAGCGAAAGGAAAGAAGGATAAAGAGGAAAGGGAAGTGAGAACCAAGGAAAACGGAGTGACATCGGTGTATATGTCCGCCGATGTTATGCGGAGTCTGGACCCACCCTGCCTTTGGTCATCCACGGAATAGCAGTTCTTCGATGACCCCTTTTTGACCCTTTTACGAAAACGCGCGAGCTAGCATTGAGTCCATTTTGTTCTTTTATCTAAACTTCAACATTATTTCCTTAAAACAAAAATTAAATCCGATGTGGCAACATAGTAAATGATCTTAATAACTACTAAAATTAGGTGATTAGTAATGGTTGGGTATATGAGGATATTTGATAATGTAATGAGTATATATATATAATAAGACTGTAATTCGAGTTAAGTTCTAATTAAATTCATAAATTTCGCTTTTCGCATAACATGGGAAAATCATTGAATACTTTACGTTCGTTACTTTCGCTTTTCGCACAAATGTGGAAAAATCATTAAATCTTTTAACTTCTGAGTGAGTCGAAAATCAAAGAGGCGGTCTGGCTGACACAACGTGATCTCGTATGCGGAGTTCAGTCGATGACCGGATGCAGATGGCATCTCTAATTAGCCAACGATCAGATCGCTCAAGGCAAAGCCTCAATAGGCAGGGGTCAGAGGGTTTAAATTCGCGAGGTTGGGCAAGGATCAGTTGGTTTTCAAAACTACGTACATTTCAACTTCTGGAAGGTATGCTTACTCACTCACTGTTCAATTTCCACCGACGAAAGATCGATCTTCCCGCGTAGGCTGAAAACAAGCGTTAATTCGGAAAGGTGGTTTACAGTACGGAGACTCTATCTCTTGCTACAACTCAGAATTCCTAACTTCGACCTACTCCTTGTACGTGGAGCCACAGAACTTTTGGGAGAATTTCTCCCTGACAATTCAATCCGAACTTACTGACAACAATAGCTTGTGAATATTTATAAATATAGCTTAAGCATGATATGAGTTTAACGAATGTGTAACGAACATGAATTAAACTAGCGATGTCTTAACAATACTTATAACTGCAAATTCTGAACACATTTCCCGAACTCCCAGTGGGATCTTGAACGTTAATGAGGTTGGCTGATAATTATTCTTCATGAATATACAAATTTTGTGAGATTTTATACTTTAAACATTAGGATGGTAATAGACGAGGCTAGCATCCGCTGAACCCTATGATTTGGTGAACTGTGCTCCCTGAAGCTGCTGGAAGAGGAATCCTGGACAGAGTCGGGGCGAAGAGGACAGCCGAAGGCGGAGAATTCTGCCTCTGTTTGGCCGTCGATTGGGCAACCAGGAAGACGATGGCCGCAGGTGGCTTTATCACTGTAGCATGGTCTGCGTTCGGCAACCAAGAAAACGAAGGCCGCAGGTGGCTTTATCACTGTAGCATGGTCTGCGTTCGGCAACCAATTAAACGAAGGCCGCAGGTGGCTTTATCACTGTAGCATGGTCTGCGTTCGGCAACCAAGGAAACGAAGGCCGCAGGTGGCTTTATCACTGTAGCATGGTCTGCGTTCGGCAACCAAGAAAACGAAGGCCGCAGGTGGCTTTAGCACTGCCGCATGGTCTGCGCTCGGGCAACCAAGAGAACGATGGCCGCAGGTGGCTTTAGCACTGCAGCATCCCTGATTTGCTCCTGCTTCTTCTTCACGCGCCTTGGCGCGCGCTGCTGTTTAACCCTGTCTAGGGTGCTCCTCGCAGGCGAAGGGTTCCAAGCGGGAAGGCGTTTGCTTATTCCAGCCCCCGGCTGACTGCGCTCTGCGGCTTACTTAGCCGGCGACTGGGCGATGGGGTGCGTTTAAATAGCGGGGGTCGCTGCCCCACGCAACAAGCGAAAGACCGTCCGGTCTTTGGAGCTGTGGCGTCTTTCTTCCGAGCGGGATCTGTCGCGAGACTCCACTTGTACGAGCAAGGGAATCAGCGGGTGCGTGAGCTGCAGAAAATCAGATGAAAACCTGTTCTGTGGATTTTTCCAATCGCACTCACCCAAAATCGCGATAAACCGAAAGGTATGTCTTTTCCGTACCGTGTCGAGTTGTTTCACAAGGGAATTTTCCTATGATGGCACTTCTTACAAAAGATTCGTTTGCGCGCACAACCGTTCTCGACGAGATCTTTAACCGGAAAAGGAATTTGACATGGCCTGTCCGATGTCCAAAGCATCTTGACTTTCAATTTTTCTTTCAAACCTCAACCGATTAATCTTCCCGCCAAACCTATCGACTTCTTCTATGTCGCTTCAGGCCCGCTACAAAGCCCCCCACCAGATCAGACTAGGGGTGGTTACATCTCCTAGGCTGATACCGCATGAAGCGACTTATCATTGTCGTACGTCCTTTGCGTGGTAGTTACCCAAAGATCGTCCTTGCAAGTCTTCCAATTCATAATACGCACCGCCAAGCTGTCATCGAACTCGAGCCTTTACAAACGCTTGTCCGAATTTGGCACTGTACCCTGTTTGGAAGCAGCTTTGCTTGAAGTTCCTCCGGAACACTTCCTGACCTACGGCGAAATCTACTTGTCTTGAGCGCAGGTTGTATCGCTTCTCGTTTTGATCGTGCATCTTCTGCATTTGTTCACAGGCGCCCTTGCGTATGATTTCGAGCGAGTCGGGTCTGTTGAATACCAAGGATCGATCGTCTAGTAACTTTAATTTCCTGAGTAGCGAATATGTCGACCCGGCCGTGACCATATGCTGGCCAAACACCATGTAGTACGGGGTAGTCCCTATACTAGCATGAGACGCGGATCTTAGCGCACATGAAATGCGACTTAGGTGCTCGTCCCAATCCTTTTGATCGGTTCGTAGGTACGCCCTGATCCCGCTAATCACTGACCGGTTCACACGGTCAGAGGCGCTCGCTTGCAGTGAATGCACGGCCGTGTAGCGCTTGTAGCAGGGAATGCTGAGTTTTTTGTGGCGCCATCTAGTGCTCAGAGTGGCAGGCGAACGACAGGTCAAGGGAAAACCAACAAGACGGTAACAGGTCAAAACGTCAGGCTATCTCTGTTGAAAATGCATCCAGGGACCTGTTAGAGGATTTGCCGCCAGAACGTTGGCGTCCCTATCGGCTATTCCCTCGTGAAAGTCAATTGAGTCGGTTGCGTATCGGTCCGACGGAAAGGAAAACCAAGAATTTAGTGAAGAGAAAAACTTTAGGGAATCTAAATATCTAAATCCAAGATTCGACTGCGAGATTCTTGGTTGAAGGCGAGTGGGCTATTCAGTCGTCAGAAGCCGTATAGCGCTGAGTCCGGTTGGGGTAAGTGCTGCGGGAAGAGAAGAGAAGGGCTAAAGGAGAATAAAGAGTTGTCCCATTTGTAGTCTTGGCGCTTAGTAAATCGAGTTAATCAGTGCGGATTCGATCGTCCAAGGAAGCCAGCCAGAAAACAACAACAGCCGCAAGCCTAACAAAGTGGCGTTTAAACCTTTGGGATTGTCTGGAAAGCGCTCAGCCATCGGAGAAGCGAGCGTGGAAGCAGAGGGAGAAGACATTTGGGGAACGCTCGGTCCCCCCAAGCGGCTAGCTTCCCGAGGCGTTGGCGTCGGCACTTTAGTAGTCGAGCGCGACGCGGCAGATAAGGAGGGCCCGTCCCTTGGTCGCGAGCAGATCGGCGGAGAGAAAGTGTTAATCTAGCACCGTCGGAGATTGGCCGTTTGGCCTTTTTCTTTGCTTTCGCGTACCTTTCACCTGCAGAAGCAGGGGAAAGAATTTGAGTTGTTCCCGTTCGCCCAGGAGGTGGAAAGGAAACATAGATAACAGTCGGGAGAAAGAGAATAGAAAAAAAAAGAGGAAGCAACGGATTGACGGAGTAATTGTATTCGTGTTTGTAAATGTGTAATTAATTATGATTTCTGTGCGGAGCTAATTAGGAGAGATTTAGATTTGATTCCGGTAGTGGCTTCTCGTGACTCTCGCCGATCTGCAAATATGATTTCCCCCAACCTTGTGCCCATTTAATTGTTCTTCCACCACAGCAGCTTTAGGTATTCATCGAGGAAAGCGCTTTCGCCGATGGAGCCATAAACTGGAGAAAAGGTATGAGTGGACTTAAATTCTATTATTAATAAATACAACTTGAAACAAGGGAACTAGGGCCGGTCGGTGAGTGAGAGGGAGAAGTGCCCACTCGAATTGGTTTCGTAACATTACGGAGTCAGCAAGCAAGTTAGTTTGTCCATTTCGGACTTATTTAGTATATCGTTTGTATGACACATAGCCAAGTATTTGTAGGAATTTTATACATATATTTCATTTAGCTACTCTTTTAATGTGGGTGATTATATTATGGTATTTGCGGGTAATGTTAGTGTTTTAGCCAGTAAGTGAATAAACTTTATAATGTATTAATCTACCGCTTTGCTTTCGCTGGCAAATTCCCCATGTAGGACGCCCCGGACAAAGGGGCCATTCCGTCATTAAATCGAACGGTTTGGAATGGCCATGGTAGGGTGGGCGACACGACCTCGACAACACCAGAGGCGGAGTTGAGATACCTTTCCAGCACACATCCACAATTCTATTCAGGGATAAACAGTGTCTCCCGGTTAAGCATTTTCGTCGTGACACGCTACTTCATTCGCGGTATAATGCGTATAGGCCACCAGCAGGAGGGGGGCAAGAACATCACTCCAATAGCCGACGAGCAGAGGCCGGAAACCCAAAGCGTGTGCTTCCCTTCGCTGACTGACAGCTAGCCTGGCAGGATTTATATACACAGACGTGCGTAGATGACACGTTACATTTATGAATCATAGATATAGTATTATAATTAAAAATTGGCGCCCAACGTGGGGCCACACCTATTCAGGTGTGACACCATCAACACTGTGACATCCTTTTTTTTTGTCTTTAAAACTTCCCGATTCAGTATAGACGCATTGACCAAAATTGTTTCTCTGGAAGTGGTCATTGCTCAAGAATATCTTCTTTTCTCAACACCAAGTAGAGGGCTTGTCAGACGATTCGGAAAACGGAAGCAGAAGTTTTGACTTTTCATCCGGCCACGTCTGAGGAGCGTTTCGAAAAGTGCATCGATCTTAATAATACCCTACTTTTTCTGAGGCAGGAGTCTTAAACATGGTCTTTCGGGCGCATAGGACTGCAGAGGGAATCTCGTTTACTTACGGAACCCTGCCCACGGCTGAAGGACTGTGCGGAAGGCTTAGCCATTGCTGCTGATGAGCTTTAGCGCGTTGGACATACTCGGATTAATCTTGATTATAGAATTCCGTTGGCCACGAGTGAAATCAGAAGCAGCATGCTCATTTCAAGTGTAGAGTGCCGAGCCGAGATGTTTGGACGACAGCGGCGCGAATCAAAGCAGCAGCTGGCCACGGCTCGCGCCTGCAGTTGTTGTTGGTTTTGATTAGACAGCGACAAGTGCAAGGCGTCTGCGCGCGTACACATTCTTTTCATTTTCTTTTGTGCTTAGGAATTGGGGTCTCAATTAGCATAGGGTCCGTTTCGCATGGGGATTAGCTATGCGTAAGGCAAACATTTTTATGACTTTATTTTATCGTATCATATTCTTTGCGTTCTATTCTTGTGGTTTACATTCCATGTGTGTTATTTGGTAGGGCTGTTGATTTGCTAGCTCTCTCGCTGTACAAGGGAAGCGAGACTTGAGAACAGCTGTGCCGTTTGCTGGGCCATTGACCCTAAGTTGGCAACGTAGGAAGCTATAAATTATAACACGAGGAATCAGTTCTCTTTGCAATTTGAGTTCACGTACAATTACTTATTATTTTTGAATTTTTAGGTCATCTTAGGTTTGCTAGCATAAGTTATCTGACTTTTAACTAGAATACTTAATTTAGTTTTACTATTAACACATTTTTAACTTTGGTTTTGTCTGCGTTTGATAAGTAAGTGTTTAGGTTTTGTCGTGTAGTTTTTGTGGGACATATCTTTGTCAGGACAGTTAGCAATTAAGTTTGATTTATTTTTTTTACAATGGAGAACCCCGATAACGAGCCTGAACCGGCTCCGGCGCCAAAATGCCAGTTGTGTGGGAAAACTTTGGCTTCGGCTCCTACATTGAAAACAAAGTGCAGCCACGAGTTTCACAAAACTTGTATTGAGTCACATGTCAAGACCCATACTACCTGTCCCACATGCAAGACGCTATGCGTCGATAGAAGTACTCCTCATAATACCAGGTCCCAGGCCAAGCAAAACGATGCAGCAGCCATAACCGCTGAAAGAGTTAGTAGCATGGTTACACAGGCCATCAGCACGATGCAAAACGAGGTGGTAGCCCAGCTCACGGACAAAATGGCTCAAATCATTCAGTCCAGCATAGCAGCAAATTTCCAAGAGACTGGCAATAGCATTCCTCAAGGGAATAGACGTGGGGAAGCGGATAATCCGGTCCAACAAAATAGGGACAGAGAAGGGGAGGAAACATTCCGACAGGGACTGAATAGTCAGTATTCAGCACAGTTTCCGAGCTACGACCGTCCAAGCAGTGCAGTCTCAGATCTGAGTCAGCGACCGGACAAAGTCGCCCATATCCTCAATAGTTGGAAATTACGTTTTAATGGTACCCAAGAAGGATTGAGCATTGATAATTTTCTCTATAGGGTAGAGGCTTTGACGCATCAGGCTCTCGAAGGAAATTTTCCAGTTCTGTGCAGTAACGCCAGTCTGCTTTTTGACGGAAAGGCCAGAGATTTTTATTGGCGTTACCACAAAACTTCCGGACCGATGAGATGGGACCGGTTATGCCAAGCCCTAAGAAAGCAGTTTAGGGATTCTCGAACCGATGTGGATATCAGAGAAGCGATAAGGGACAGGAAGCAAAAAGAAAAAGAAAATTTCGATTCCTTCCACGACGCCCTGATACAGCTGATGGATGATTTGGAAACTCCCATGTCAGAGAAAGCGATTGTGGAAACTTTACGGCGCAATTTGCGACCTGAAATTAGACATGAGCTCCTGAATGTCCAAATCGACTCCGTAGAACGCTTGAGAGAAGTCTGTCGTAGAAGGGAGGGTTTTCTCGACGACGTTAGGCGGAGTCATGGGTACCAGAAATTGATTACTTTCCGGAAACAGGTTGCGGAATTGGTAGAGGAAGCCCAATTAGAGGAGGCCTCCGAATTCTCGGATGTAGAAGAAGAGGACGAGGTGGCAGCCATGGCACTGATTTGCTGGAACTGCGAAAGGAGGGGCATCGCTACCACGATTGCGATAGCAAAAGGAAAATTTGTTGCTTTGGGTGCGGAGCACCTAATAAATATAAGCCGTCGTGTAGCAAATGCCAAAAAAACGGCAAAGTGAACACCCAGCCTCGCCAGCCGGTCAGTGTTCAGCGCAAGCAGTCGAGTGCAGAGGCGAAATCCCAGTAGGGATACTTAAAACTACCGCCCAGCTTCCGTCTGAGAAATCAGAATCCGACATACACCAAGCTTTAGTCTGGCCACAACTAGTCCATGCCAGATCCCATTCGCTTTTCACCAACGACCAACCCAGTAATAAGTCCCTCACAAGGAGTGCAAGAAGGATGAGAGCGTTCCGGCAGGCGGCGAAAGCGATAAATTGCATTCGTTACAAGCAGAAGGACAAGCGTCCATATGCGGAAGTTCGCCTGTTGGATCAAACGGTCCTTGGTCTATTGGACACCGGAGCAGCTATGAGTGTTATAGGCGGAAAGTTAGCAGAACGCGTAATCCAAAGCCGAATTCCTTTTAAGAGAGGAGTTGTAAATGCTTCCACTGCGGATGGACGGAGGCAAGAGGTAGTGGGACGACTGCGGACACCGGTGCAGTATATGGGTGCAGTGAAGGACCTTGAGCTGCACATTATTCCATCGCTCAGCCAGGACTTGTATTTAGGGATCGACTTTTGGTCAAGTTTCGATTTATTACCACCCAGCATGTCGCTGGCGGAGATAGTTCATGAACCGCAGAACCTCAGCCGAGGGGAAATGGACCAGTTGCAAGCGACCATCAATTTATTTCCTTCGTTTTCCGTTTCCGGTCTAGGAAAGACGGCTCTGCTTTCGCATTCAATTGATGTAGGTGATGCAAAAGCCGTGAAGCAGAGACACTTCCCTGTATCTCCTGCGGTAGAGAAATTGTTATATGCGGAGATAGATCGGATGCTCAGCTTAGGGGTGATAGAGGAATCCGATAGTGCGTGGTCATCACCGGTAGTATTGGTGCAGAAGCCAGGAAAGGTGAGGCTATGTTTAGATAGTAGGAAAGTTAACGCGGTGACCAAAAAAGACGCGTATCCGTTACCACAAATTGATGGGATTCTAGGACGTCTACCTAAGGCGTTGTTTATTTCGAGCCTGGATCTTAAGGATGCCTATTGGCAAGTTCCCTTAGAGCCGAGCTCACGCGATAAAACAGCGTTCACGGTTCCGGGGAAACCTCTCTACCAGTATAAGGTAATGCCTTTTGGTCTCACTAATGCTTCGCAGACCATGACAAGGCTGATGGACAAGGTAATTCCGGCCAGTTTAAGAAATGAAGTTTTTGTGTACCTGGACGACCTTTTGATTGTGTCGGACAGTTTTGAGTCACATCGGAGGGTGTTGAGTGAAGTGGCAAGTTACATTAAAGCGGCAGGGTTAACGCTGAATGTGGAGAAAAGCAAGTTTTGCATGAAGTCAGTGCGGTATTTGGGGCATATAGTAGGCGAAGGGGTGATTCGTACAGATCCGGATAAGATTTCGGCCATGTCCGATTTTCCTTTGCCAAAATCCCTAAAGTCTCTGCGTCGCTTCCTAGGTATGGTAGGCTGGTACAGGAAGTTTATAAGCAACTTCGCATCGGTAGCCGCGCCTCTCACGGACTTGCTCAAACCCAGACAGAAATTTTCAATGACTCCAGAGGGTCAGGAGGCTTTTGAAAAGTTGAAGGAGATGCTTTGCTCAGCGCCAGTTTTGCGTAGTCCTGATTTTAGCAAACCATTCTATGTTCACTGCGACGCTAGCAAGACAGGCGTTGGGGGAGTGCTGGTGCAGAAGACGCCGGAGGGGGACGAATATCCGATTGCGTTTGTATCGAAAAAACTCAACAAAGCCCAAAAGAATTATTCGGTCACCGAACAAGAATGTCTGGCCGCAATAGTTTGCATAAATAGGTTCAGAGCTTATATCGAGGGGCATGAATTTACTGTAATCACTGATCACGCCTCTTTAAAGTGGCTCATGTCACAAACTGACTTACACTCACGTCTAGCCCGATGGGCATTAAAGCTGCAGAGTTTCTCGTTTAAAATCGAGCATCGTAGCGGCAGGCTTAATGTGGTTCCGGATGCTCTTTCTCGCGTAAATGAGGAGGAAGTGGCGACTCTAGACGCGAGCAATGGGTTGTTGGTGGATTTGGAATCGCCAGAATTCAAGGCAGAAGATTACGTGGAGATCGTAGAAAGGGTTAGGGCCAATATTGATAAGTTGCCAGATCTCAAAATTGTAGATAACTTGTTGTATCGTAGGTCAGATCACGCGACAGGAGAGGTGCTACATGATGTGTTCATTTGGAAACTCTGGATTCCTCAAGGGTTAGTGGTTGACGTTTTGCGTAACGCGCACGACAATCCACTGGCTTCCCATGGAGGCATTCACAAAACCCTAGAAAGGATACGGCGGTATTATTACTGGCCTGGTTTGGTTGCCGATGTGAAGAAGTATATCCAGGCTTGTGATGTCTGCAAGACTACCAAGGCCCCCAATACAATCCAGAGACCGAAGATTGGAATTGCGCCCGAGTCACAACGTTTCTTCCAGAAATTATATGTAGATTTCCTGGGGCCATATCCCCGTTCAAGAAGTGGACATATAGGCATCTTCATCGTCCTCGATCACTATTCTAAATATGTGTTTCTTAAGGCAGTGAAGAAGTTGACCGCGGACGTGGTAGTCAAATACATGCAGCAAGATCTTTTTCATGCTTTCGGGGTTCCGGAGACAATAGTATCCGACAATGGCACACAATTTAAGTCTGAGGCATTCCAAAAGCTACTCCGGGAATATAAAGTTTCGCACACTCTCACGGCCCTGTACGCACCGCAAGCTAATGCTTCCGAACGTGTAAATCGCTCGGTGATTGCAGCAATCCGATCTTATGTGCGCGAGGATCAGAAGGACTGGGACGAGCACCTCAGCAGCATTTGCTGCGCATTGCGTTCGGCGGTGCATGCAAGTCTGAATGCAACTCCTTATTATATGGTGTTCGGACAGCATTTCATCACTTCCGGGGCAACATACAAGCTTCTGAGAGCATTGCGGGTGATGGACGACAGGTCAGCAGTTTTCTCGCGGGAGGATTCATTAGACTTGTTTCGAAGCAAGGCTCTAGAAGTCATGAAAAAACAGAACGATAAGAATGAACGGCAGTATAACTTACGGTCGAGAGACATATCCTACAATGTCGGCCAGGAGGTGTTCCGAAGAAATTTCAGGCAGAGCAATTTTCAGTCAGGGTACAGCGCGAAGTTGGGTCCGGCCTTTCTGAAGGCCAGGGTCAAAAAGAAGATAGGGCAGGCCTACTATGAGTTAGAGGATTTGCAGGGTCGTTACGTAGGACGGTTTCACGCGAAAGATCTTCGTCAGTAAACCAACTGCTTCAAGCTGTCCTGTTATCATTCTTGGGAGTGTAACCCCAAGCCTGATCTTTCGGGGGGGCTTTTGTAGCGCTTGTAGCAGGGAATGCTGAGTTTTTTGTGGCGCCATCTAGTGCTCAGAGTGGCAGGCGAACGACAGGTCAAGGGAAAACCAACAAGACGGTAACAGGTCAAAACGTCAGGCTATCTCTGTTGAAAATGCATCCAGGGACCTGTTAGAGGATTTGCCGCCAGAACGTTGGCGTCCCTATCGGCTATTCCCTCGTGAAAGTCAATTGAGTCGGTTGCGTATCGGTCCGACGGAAAGGAAAACCAAGAATTTAGTGAAGAGAAAAACTTTAGGGAATCTAAATATCTAAATCCAAGATTCGACTCCGAGATTCTTGGTTGAAGGCGAGTGGGCTATTCAGTCGTCAGAAGCCGTATAGCGCTGAGTCCGGTTGGGGTAAGTGCTGCGGGAAGAGAAGAGAAGGGCTAAAGGAGAATAAAGAGTTGTCCCATTTGTAGTCTAGGCGCTTAGTAAATCGAGTTAATCAGTGCGGATTCGATCGTCCAAGGAAGCCAGCCTGCAAACAACAACAGCCGCAAGCCTAACAAAGTGGCGTTTTAACCTTTGGGGTTGTTCGGGAAAGCGCTCAGCCATCGGAGAAGCGAGCGTGGAAGCAGAGGGAGAAGACATTTGGGGAACGCTCGGTCCCCCCAAGCGGCTAGCTTCCCGAGGCGTTGGCGTCGGCACTTTAGTAGTCGAGCGCGACGCGGCAGATAAGGAGGGCCCGTCCCTTGGTCGCGAGCAGATCGGCGGAGAGAAAGTGTTAATCTAGCACCGTCGGAGATTGGCCGTTTGGCCTTTTTCTTTGCTTTCGCGTACCTTTCACCTGCAGAAGCAGGGGAAAGAATTTGAGTTGTTCCCGTTCGCCCAGGAGGTGGAAAGGAAACATAGATAACAGTCGGGAGAAAGAGAATAGAAAAAAAAAGAGGAAGCAACGGATTGACGGAGTAATTGTATTCGTGTTTGTAAATGTGTAATTAATTATGATTTCTGTGCGGAGCTAATTAGGAGAGATTTAGATTTGATTCCGGTAGTGGCTTGTCGTGACTCTCGCCGATCTGCAAATATGATTTCCCCCAACCTTGTGCCCATTTAAGTGTTCTTCCACCACAGCAGCTTTAGGTATTCATCGAGGAAAGCGCTTTCGCCGATGGAGCCATAAACTGGAGAAAAGGTATGAGTGGACTTAAATTCTATTATTAATAAATACAACTTGAAACAAGGGAACTAGGGCCGGTCGGTGAGTGAGAGGGAGAAGTGCCCACTCGAATTGGTTTCGTAACATTACGGAGTCAGCAAGCAAGTTAGTTTGTCCATTTCGGACTTATTTAGTATATCGTTTGTATGACACATAGCCAAGTATTTGTAGGAATTTTATACATATATTTCATTTAGCTACTCTTTTAATGTGGGTGATTATATTATGGTATTTGCGGGTAATGTTAGTGTTTTAGCCAGTAAGTGAATAAACTTTATAATGTATTAATCTACCGCTTTGCTTTCGCTGGCAAATTCCCCATGTAGGACGCCCCGGACAAAGGGGCCATTCCGTCATTAAATCGAACGGTTTGGAATGGCCATGGTAGGGTGGGCGACACGACCTCGACAACACCAGAGGCGGAGTTGAGATACCTTTCCAGCACACATCCACAATTCTATTCAGGGATAAACAGTGTCTCCCGGTTAAGCATTTTCGTCGTGACACGCTACTTCATTCGCGGTATAATGCGTATAGGCCACCAGCAGGAGGGGGCAAGAACATCACTCCAATAGCCGACGAGCAGAGGCCGGAAACCCAAAGCGTGTGCTTCCCTTCGCTGAATGACAGAATGACTCAGACTAATTATATACACAGACGTGCGTAGTTGAGACGTTACAGCCGTTAAAGTGTGTGTTATTTCAAACCGACTAAAACGATTCGGATCGGAACTGGGATCTATTATCAGATTATCAGATTTCGGGAACACCAAACGTCATGAATAATTCAGTTTCGAGATACTTAACCACCATGTCAGCGCTTATTTTCTTGACGGGCTTCAGGAAGACGTATTTCGAGAAGTGGTCCAGTACGATAAAAATGCCTATGTTTCCGCCTCTCGACCTGGGATAAGGTCCCAGGAAATCCACGAACAGTCTTTGAAAGAACCGCTGACTCTCCGGCGCTTTCCCTAACGGAGGTCGAAGAACATAATTCGGGGCTTTGGTCGTCTTACACACGAGACAAGCATTGATGTGTGCTTTTACGTCGGGTACTAGACCAGGCCAGAAATAATGTCGCCTTATGCGTTCAATAGTCTTGTGGATTCCTCCGTGGGACGCTAACGAATTGTCGTGAGCGCGCGCAAGCACGTCGGGAACCATTATCTTTGGTATCCACAGCTTCCAAGCGTACTCGTCGTGAACTTGTTCTCCGGTCAGATGTTCAGCGCGACGGTACACAAATCCCTTATCCGTTTTTAAGTCAGGCAGCTGGTCCTGGTTAGCCTGGACCTTCTGTACTAAATCCGTATATTCGGACGATAAGAAGTGTTTAGAAGATAAATCGACCAACGATCCATCAGGTGAATCCAAAGCTGCTACTTCAGCTTCGTTGACCCGGGACAAAAAATCGGGTACTACGTTCTGCGCACCTTTACGATGTTCGATCTTGAATCGATACCTCTGCAGAGCAATGGCCCAACGAGCTAACCGGGAACTTAGATCTGTGTTGGACATAAGCCATTTTAACGAGGCGTGATCGGTTATGATCGTGAACTCATGACCTTCCACGTATGCTCTGAAGTTCTTCAAAGATACTATTGCCGCCAAGCATTCCTGCTCCGTCACAGTGTAATTACGTTGCGCTCTGTTTAACTTCTTTGAAACGAAGGCAATAGGGCATTCGTCTCCCTCTTTGGACAACTGTACTAATACTCCTCCCACTCCCGTTTTGCTGGCGTCGCAATGAATGTAGAAAGGTTTTGTAAAATCTGGACTTCTCAGTACCGGGGCTTCACAGAGACATTGCTTCAAGGCGTCAAAAGCTTTTACCGCTTCATCCGTCAAAGCGAATTTCCGTTTGGTGGTCATGACGTCCGTTAATGGAGCAGAGAGCGAAGCGAATGGTACGAATTTACGATACCATCCGCATAAACCCATAAAACTTCCCAGTCCCTTTAGAGTTTTGGGTAAGGGATAACTGGTGATCGCCTTGATCTTCTCGGGATCTGTTCGGATACCCCCTATGACATGACCTAGGTAACGCACTCGTCGCATGCAGAAATGACTTTTAGCAATATTGATCGTCAATCCTGCTTGTTTCAGATGCCTAGATATCTCTGACAAAACCTCTAGGTGCTTTTAAAAATTCGAGGAAACAACTAATAAATCGTCTAAATAAACGAATACTGCGTTCCGCAACCGGGCTGGAACTACTTTATCCATTAAGCGAGACATGGTGCTGGTGGCATTACACAATCCAAACGGCATTACCTTGAATTGGTACAGAGGCCTAACCGGAACCGTAAACGCGGTCTTATCACGAGACATGAGCTGTAACGGTACTTGCCAGTAGGCGTCCTTTAAATCGAGACTCGTGATGTATTCTGGTTTCGGCAGTCGGCTAAGAATGCCACTAATCTGAGGCAAAGGATAAGCGTCCTTTTCTGTGAAACCGTTTACCTTTCGACAATCTAAGCAGATCCGAACCTTTCCGGGCTTAGTAACCATTACTATCGGTGAGGACCACGGACTGTCCGATTCCTCAATCACACCTAACTGTAACATCCGGTCTATTTCGGTATACATGGCCTTTTCAACGGCTGGCGAAACAGGAAAATGACTTTGTTTTACTGGCTTGGCATTTCCTACGTCGATCACGTGTGTGATTAAGTTCGTTTTACCTAAGCCATTTACAGCGAACGAGGGATAAGCGTCTATGACCTTGGACAGTTGGCCCTTTTGGGTTCTGGTTAACGAATGTTGTTCCTCACTATCCTTCGTTCGCGGAGCCTCTATTTCTGATACCCGCAACCTACTAGGCAGTAAATCGTATAAATTCCAGAAATCGATTCCGAGATATAGGTCACGTTTCAATGAAGGAATCAAATAAATCTCTAGTGACTATTTATCACCTCCGTATTCGATGTCTATCCTCATTTTCCCTGCTATCCGTTGTGCTCTTCCATCAGCGGTTTTAGCATTTTCCGTGATTCTCTTGTAAGGTACGTTTCCGCACATCACTTCGCTCGCTAAGTTACCTCCTATACAGCTGATGGACGCTCCTGAATCCAGCAAACCGTATACTGTGCGGTCTAACAGTTGAATCGGTAAAAACGGACGAGGATCTTTAGCCATTTCAGAGAGAGAGCGCTTAGATACGCCACACCTGATTTACTCTTCTTGCCAGAATCGAATCATCCGCTTCTTTCCACGAGATTTATTCTTCCCTACGGTCTCTGGTAATTCACAGTCAGTTAAAATTTTTTTTGATCCGAGTTTGCAATCCAACGCTAAATCATTGTTGCTTTTTTGAAAGTCCGGTGTAATCAGTGATGTCACTGCTGTTGGCTCCGAAGTTAATCGGTGTTTGTGCCTTGATGGCGAAGCACACTCGAAGTCTTCAGTTTGTACTGCGACTTCGGCGTGCTGGACTTGGAGTTTTTTGTACACTTTTCGCAACTTGGTTTATAAGTGTTCGCGGCTCCACAGCCGTAACAAAAAACTTTTCGTTCTGAAACGCAATCTTGATATCTGTGACCGGTCTGATGACAGTTCCAGCAGATTAACGAGATGGCTTCTACCGCCAACTCCCTCTCGGTGTCTGAGTCTTCTCGTAGCTCCCGATCTAGCAGTAGTTCTGATACTTCACGTCGAAATGGAACAGCTTTGGTATACCAAAAACATCTCCAGCCTGCGGCACACTTCCCTGAGCTCCTGTACACTTTTTAAATCGACATTCAACAGCTCATGGCGAATTTCCGGACGCAGGTTGTTCTTTAATACACGAACCAACTTCCGAATGGTCCAGGGTACTTCCAACTGATCGGTCAAGTTAGAGATGCTATCGTAAAAACTATCGAAAGTCTCGCTTGCCCTCTGCTTTCGGTTTCGGATCAGCTCTTCGATGTCAACGTCATCTTTTTCTTGGCGAAACTGAAGTCGTAAGGCAGCACATAAAGTATTCCATTGGACTTCAACTACGGCCTTGTGATGTCGCCAGTAGAACTCGTTAGCTTTGCCTTCAAACAAAACACTCACATTCCGGCAAAGCACGGAAAAATTTCCTTCCAATGTTTGATGGGTCAATGACTCTACTCTATATATGAAGTTATCTATCGATACTCCGACTCCCGAGAACTTAATTTTCCAGCCATTAAGTATATGGACTACTTTGTCCGGTCTCTGGGATAAATCAGAAAAACCGCTTCTCAATGGTGACGGATGAGCTATGCTTTGGGGTTCTAGTCTATGGCCAGGACTAGTTCCCTCACCATAGTTGGTTGCTTGCAACTGCTCGGACAACGGCGTTGAAGAACGGTCTAAAGCTGCGGTGACCGTGGACTGACTTGAGGTTCGGGTTAACTGTTGCATTGAATCAACTACCGAGCTTTGAATCAGTTCTGCCATTCGTTTGCTTAGTGAAGTGAGCAATCTCTGTTCCATTGCCACCAGATCTATATTTTTAGAAGAACTCGCTTCTTCTCCCCCTTTTGCACGTTCCTTAGACTGAGCGCGAGTATTTTGCGCTACTACCTTCGGCACCGCCCCGCTTACAGATCTACACCTGCCTTTACATACCGGGCAAACATTGCTAGTCTTTAAATGGGTGGTCATACAGGGAAGATGGAACACGTGCTCGCAAACCGATCGGAATACCTCATCCGTGGTCAGTATGGCTTTCTGGCACAGCGCGCACAGCGGGCTGACGCCTTCACCTGCCCCTTGAGCTTCCTTTCCGGGAGATCTGTCCAAACCCATGGCCAGAAATACTATACTCAAAGTCGTGCCTATAATTCTTCCTAACTTTGTTTTATTCACCTACAATTCCGTTAATAACTTTAATGCCAATGATGAACTCAATTGACTAACTTGAACTCACTTGAACTAACTTTAACTAACTTGGTCTAGCTTGAACTCAATGCAGCTACGCAGCGAATCGTAAGGTCCTAATCATACAACCGATATCTCCCTCACCACGGAAAAAGATTAGAGTTACTACTCTCAAGAAAATCGCTTTGTCGTGGGCAGTCAGGAATCTCCAGACTTATTCCTCAAAACGAACGATGTACCCGTCAGCAGCTTACACCGAAGCGGACAGACAACTGTTCAGCAACGGTTTGTCGGTTTTCCAGCTTTCGATGGCTACCTCTAATGCTTCTTCAGAAAAATCAGCCGAAGGTTTTCTCCAGCGACCGTGGATAAAGAGACTCTCGAAAGCTGTCTATTTATTTTCCGACGCGGCAGCGTAAAAGAACCCATCTAACGTTGAACACCAATAAGTGGCCTAACGTCGCTTGCCTATTTGGAAAAATCGTCACCGAACCAGTAATCCGCGGTCAGAAGGGAATACGGGTATTCTCTCTATCTGTCTTCCAAGCGGACTCTAACACGGCAATAACTCCTCCGGAAAATAAAAGCGGAAAATTTAGAAAAGGGAAAAAATGAAAGAATCTATCTAATCATCCAGGAGTCCCCGTGGAATATTTCGAACTACCCACTGGGGCCCCACGTTGGGCGCCACTTTTAATATTATTAATAATTATAACTGTAACGTGCAACGAGTCCTGTTCGAAAGCGGGCGTTCCGATTTGAGAGAGCTGGGCACGCTAATAATTATCCGGCTCTAGCTCGTCGGCTTTGGGGGTGGAGTTGTTGCTCCCTCAGATCAACCCAGACTCGAGGCTTCAATTACTAATAATATTGCCAGAACTTAGCGTGCTGCGACTTGTGCTAGAACGGTAGATTTGACGAGAAGAAGATACGAAGCTAAAGAGGATAGAGAACAGGAAGAGAGAGGGAAGCGAAAGGAAAGAAGGATAAAGAGGAAAGGGAAGTGAGAACCAAGGAAAATGGAGTGACATCGGTGTATATGTCCGCAGATGTTATGCGGAGTCTGGAACCACCCTGCCTTTGGTCATCCTCACGGAATAGCCGTTCTTCGATGACCCCTTTTTGACCCTTTTACGAAAACGCGCGAGCTAGCATTGAGTCCATTTTGTTCTTTTATCTAAACATCAACATTATTTCCTTAAAACAAAAATTAAATCCGATGTGGCAACATAGTAAATGATCTTAATAACTACGAAAATTAGGTGATTAGTAATGGTTGGGTATATGAGGATATTTGATAATGTAATGAGTATATATATAATAAGACTGTAATTCGAGTTAAGTTCTAATTAAATTCATAAATTTCGCTTTTCGCATAACATGGGAAAATCATTGAATACTTTAAGTTCGTTACTTTCGCTTTTCGCACAAATGTGGAAAAATCATTAAATCTTTTAACTTCTGAGTGAGTCGAAAATCAAAGAGGCGGTCTGGCTGACACAACGTGATCTCGTATACGGAGTTCAGTCGATGATCGGATGCAGATGGCATCTCTAATTAGCCAACGATCAGATCGCTCAAGGCAAAGCCTCAATAGGCAGGGGTCAGAGGTTTTAAATTCGCGAGGTTGGGCAAGGATCAGTTGGTTTTCAAAACTACGTACATTTCAACTTTTGGAAGGTATGCTTACTCACTCACTGTTCAATTTCCACCGACGAAAGATCGATCTTCCCGCGTAGGCTGAAAACAAGCGTTAATTCGGAAAGGTGGTTTACAGTACGGAGACTCTATCTCTTGCTACAACTCAGAATTCCTAACTTCGACCTACTCCTTGTACGTGGAGCCACAGAACTTTTGGGAGAATTTCTCCCTGACAATTCAATCCGAACTTACTGACAACAATAGCTTGTGAATATTTATAAAGATAGCTTAAGCATGATATGAGTTTAACGAATGTGTAACGAACATGAATTAAACTAGCGATGTCTTAACAATACTTATAACTGCAAATTCTGAACACATTTCCCGAACTCCCAGTGGGATCTTGAACGTTAATGAGGTTGGCTGATAATTATTCTTCATGAATATACAAATTTTGTGAGATTTTATACTTTAAACATTAGGATGGTAATAGACGAGGCTAGCATCCGCTGAACCCTATGATTTGGTGAACTGTGCTCCCTGAAGCTGCTGGAAGAGGAATCCTGGACAGAGTCGGGGCGAAGAGGACAGCCGAAGGCGGAGAATTCTGCCTCTGTTTGGCCGACGATTGGGCAACCAGGAAGACGATGGCCGCAGGTGGCTTTATCACTGTAGCATGGTCTGCGTTCGGCAACCAAGAAAACGAAGGCCGCAGGTGGCTTTATCACTGTAGCATGGTCTGCGTTCGGCAACCAAGGAAACGAAGGCCGCAGGTGGCTTTATCACTGTAGCATGGTCTGCGTTCGGCAACCAAGTAAACGAAGGCCGCAGGTGGCTTTATCACTGTAGCATGGTCTGCGTTCGGCAACCAAGAAAACGAAGGCCGCAGGTGGCTTTAGCACTGCCGCATGGTCTGCGCTCGGGCAACCAAGAGAACGATGGCCGCAGGTGGCTTTAGCACTGCAGCATCCCTGATTTGCTCCTGCTTCTTCTTCACGCGCCTTGGCGCGCGCTGCTGTTTAACCCTGTCTAGGGTGCTCCTCGCAGGCGAGGGGGTTCCAAGCGGGAAGGCGTTTGCTTATTCCAGCCCCCGGCTGACTGCGCTCTGCGGCTTACTTAGCCGGCGACTGGACGATGGGGTGCGTTTAAATAGCGTGGGTCGCTGCCCCACGCAACAAGCGAAAGACCGTCCGGTCTTTGGAGCTGTGGCGTCTTTCTTCCGAGCGGGATCTGTCGCGAGACTCCACTTGTACGAGCAAGGGAATCAGCGGGTGCGTGAGCTGCAGAAAATCAGATGAAAACCTGTTCTGTGGATTTTTCCAATCGTACTCACCCAAAATCGCGATCAACCGAAAGGTATGTCTTTTCCGTACCGTGTCGAGTTGTTTCACAAGGGAATTTTCCTATGATGGCACTTCTTACAAAAGATTCGTTTGCGCGCACAACCGTTCTCGACGAGATCTTTAACCGGAGAAGGAATTTGACATGGCCTGTCCGATGTCCAAAGCATCTCTGCGCGTCAACAGGTCAATTCGCTTCTAGCTCTTGCTTAAGCCGGTTGTGTTTTTTTCTTGCTCCCGCATTCTCCGCCCTTTGCCTAAATATCATACAACATTGTTGTGTCTTTGTTTTGATTTATTATCGCATCTCTTTAATTTGATTCTACTTTGTGTTAACCACCAGTGTTTTGTTTGTAAACAAGTGTTTAATATAAATTCAATATTGCAACGTAACACATCGGACTCGTGCAGGCAATTTGTTATTGTTTTTTGCCCAGTCTGCTTTTCGTTATCGCTTCTTCGGTGTGCACTGTTCTCGCGCATCAGCGTTTGCATCGCCCACACTCTCTCGTGAGCATACGCGGGCTTCTCGCATTGTTGCTCTCACTCTCTCTGGATTGCCTACACTCTCCCTCTCTGTGGACTTTTCTTTTGTGTCTCTGCTTTGGTGAGTTTACCGCTCGTTTTCTGCACTTCGTTGGATCATCTGCTTTGAATTATTGCCGCTGCAGCTGATTGTCTGGCTCGCTCTGCTGTCTGCTCTCCTACTTTACCTGCTATCTCACTCCGTTCTCTTATTATTCGTGCACAGTGATTCTACTGCTGTCAATAATGGCAATCGTTTGTAGTGCAAAGAAATGTGAATTCGGTGGTGTTATCATTGGTGATTCATTTCTTAGCTGCTGGCTGTGCGACAATTTTGCCCACATAAAATGTGCTGGTGGTGGAAATTTTGGCCGGCTGAATGATCTGATCTCGAAACGCATGGGCCTGTCTTGGTCATGTCTGGCTTGTCGGGAGATTGAGGCCGAAATGCGCACATTTATGAGACAGACTCGAACTGGGTTTCTGGATGTCCGGAAACAATTTGTGGCTCTCAACGAGAAATTTCTTGCCCTTGAATCACAGTTTCTTGGGCTCAAACTCTTGAGCGAATCGCCTAGACGGAAAATTCCGCATAATGATACCAATCTCTTGCAACCTAATCCGATTGGTACGCCTGCCTCCCACCTTCATCCATCGGAAGCATTTCCGTGTAGGCATGCCACGCCGTTGTCTGTAAATCCGCCAACGGTGGCTCCGGAGTTCTTTACACCGAGCAATGTGCTTCCTTCGAGCACCCAACTCCCCAACAGCATCAATCCCATCCCTGCAGTTTCTGTGGCCGGCACTTCTGACGCGGTGAGGGCTTCTAGTGCGGGTGTGCTGGTTGCTGACGACGTCTTGCCAATTACTGCTCCAATTCCTGCTCCAATTCCTGCTGCAATTCCTGCTGCAATTCCTGCTGCAATTCCTACTCCAATTCCTGCTACAGCCATTGCTGCCAATTCCTCTGCCCTTGTACCGAGATCTCTTTTAGGTGTGGCTCCACCATCTCGATCTCGCTCGGGACTTCAACTTAAAGCAGTGGTCCCTCGGAAAGCAATATTTGTTTCTCGTCTTATTCCTGAGGCTACAACGGAGGATGTTAAACAACATCTTGCCACTAAACTTAACACTTCGCCTGTTGATATAGTTGTGACTAAATTTTCATTTAAACATAAGCGCAACATATCATCATTTAAAATTCTTCTCCCTGATTCTTTACTATCCTGTTCTCTAGAACCGTCAATATGGCCTGAGCATACAATTGTGCATGAGTTCCTTCTCAAAGACTCGAACTCGAATCCAAGAATTACCGAACATGCTCCAAAAAACTAATGTACTATTTTTCCATGCACTATCAGAACGTTCGCAGTTTGCTGGGAAAGTTGCGTCAAATTCATACTAATAGCGCGTCCTTTGATTTCGATGCCATCGCGTTTACCGAAACCTGGCTTAACTCCTCTGTCAATGATCACGAAATTTTCATTGATAGTTACACTATTTATAGAATGGACCGCCCATCTTTTGCAGGTGGGGTTCTGATTGCAGTTAAATCTGTTTTCTCATCTGAGTTATTCCCATTCAATAACATTCATGGAATTGAATTTGTTGCAGTCAAAGTTCGTGTTGGCTCCGCATTTTTCTATTTAACCTGCTCTTACATTCCTCCCAGGTCTGATGCTGAGCTTTACTTACACCACCTTTCAGCAATTAATAATGTTGTTTCTACATTAGGGTGCAATGATCGAATTATTGTCATGGGGGACTTTAACCTCCCATTTCTTTCTTGGCTGCCTTGTAATGACGCTAACCTGTTGTTTCCCAATTGCCATAATGACTTTATCAATGGGCTAACGGATATTTCCCTTGTCCAAATTAATGCCGTTAAAAACATTAGGGACAGACTTCTTGACCTCGTTTTTGTTAACGATGGTTCTCTTACTACTGTATCTAGAGCAAGCCCAATATCTCTCCCTGAAGATCCTTACCATCCAACTTTGTTGATATCACTGGAGTGTACACAATCTGGAGGTGCTGACAGTTCCATGGCTCCTTGTCACATAAAGTGTTTTCGCAAAACAAACTTTATTGATTTAGATCTACATCTCTCGCGTGTTGATTGGTCGTTTCTTTATTCATTACCGAACATAGATGCAACTGTTAACTCGTTTTATAGTTCTATTTACTCCGCCCTTAATACGTTTGTTCCAGATATCACTGTACCTGTATCGTCCAAGCCTCCCTGGTTCTCCAAGTATTTGTCATACTTAAAAAATAATAAATCCCGGCTCTATAAAAAGTACCAGAAGTCGGGCTCCACGTTGGCCTTAGCTCTATACTCCTCCGCTCGCTCTCTGTTCCTTGCCGTCAATAGTCAGTGTTATAATCATTACCTTTCACAATGTAGTAGTAATTTTCGTAGTGATCCTAAAAAATTCTATTCGTTCGTTAATTCTAAGCGCAAGTCAAACGTTTTTCCTCCGTCCCTTCATTACCAGAACAAAACAGAAGCTTCTGCTGTTGGTATTGCAAATTTATTCGCTAACTTTTTCCAAACAACGTACTCGTCTCATATTTACAACGCATCCACTCCGTATCCGTACCAGCTACCTCAAGCTAACAGTATTTTTCTGCCCTTTTTCGAGGAAAGCGTTGTTCTTGAAGGTTTGTCATCTATGGACATATCGTTTTCTGCGGGTCCAGATAAGGTACCAAGTTGCATCTTAAAACACTGTGCCCAGTCCCTTTGCAAGCCCTTGACCTTTCTCTTCAACCTCTCCTTGGAACAGTCTTGTCTCCCAGTAATTTGGAATGAGTCCTACATCATTCCGCTTCACAAAAAAGGTTCAAGATCAAACATTGAAAACTATCGTGGTATCGCAAAGCTTTCCGCCATCCCGAAGCTTCTTGAGTTCCTGGTCACCCGGCAACTGCAACATCTTTGTTGCAGCTTGATATCTCCGTCGCAACACGGTTTTTTCAGACATCGTTCAACATCGACTAACCTTCTTGAGTTTTCTAACCTAATCCACCGTGGTTTTCAAATTGGTTTGCAGACGGATGTAGTTTTTACGGACTTCAGCAAGGCATTCGATTCTGTGAACCATGCTCTGCTTATTCAAAAGCTCTCCTTATTAGGGTTCCCAACGAATCTTCTAGATTGGATTTTGTCCTATCTCTCTAACCGTACTCAACGTGTTTTGTTTTCTAACGTGTTGTCAAATACTGTTAATGTTACTTCAGGTGTGCCACAGGGAAGTCATCTGGGCCCGCTTCTGTTTATTTTATTTGTGAACGACCTTCCTCAAGTTATAACATACTCTACTACACTAATGTATGCTGATGATGTCAAAATCTGTCTTTCTTACTCTGATTGGTATATGCACACACGCCTTCAACTTGATCTAAGTGAACTACTATTGTGGTGTTCAACTAATCTTCTTTTTCTGAACCTTTCCAAATGCAAACTTATGACATTTTACCGTCGCGCTCCTCATTTTGTCTCATATGTTCTAGGAAATCATGTCCTTGAGCGAATTTCGAGTTCAAATGACCTCGGAGTCCTTTTTGATCATAAGATGTGTTTCAACACCCATATAGCTGCAACTGTAAATAAAGCTAAGGGTGTTTTAGCGTTCATCAAGCGTTGGTCCAAGGAGTTTGACGACCCGTACGGTACGAAACAACTGTACATCTCGTTAGTACGTCCTATATTGGAGTATTGTTCTTGTGTGTGGAGCCCGCAGTATAAAGAGCAGCAGGCTGTTATTGAATCCGTGCAAAAGCAATTTTTAATTTTTGCCCTTCGGAACTTTAACTGGGACTCGGGTAGAATCTTGCCACCCTACCGGTCTAGGCTAAATCTTATCGACCTGCCGTCGTTGCACCATCGCAGAATATGCAATGGCGTAATGTTCGTGCACAAGATCCTTCTTGGGACTGTTGACTCCCAAACTCTCTTGGGTCAGATTGACTTGGCCGTTCCATCCAGACCTACCCGTACTTTTAGGCCTATCCGTCTACCCATATGTAGGTCTAATTATGCTGATCATGAACCTTTTAGGGTTTTATGCCATAATTATAACTCCCTCTGTCTAACCCTATCCCCTGAACTGTCTCTTAAACTAATTGCATGCAATATTTATAATCATTTAAATTTAGCTAACTTTTAACTTATCTTTTTCTGCCTTTAGTAACTAAGTACCATTATTAACAGATAATTTGTTAATTTAATAAATAAATAAAAGTAACCCTGCGCCTGTTAACAGGTCAAAGTAACCCTGTGCCTGTCAAAGGGTGGCAGGAGAGATCGATATCATGGTCTTGACTTTCAATTTTTCTTTCAAATCTCAACCGATTAATCTTCCCGCCAAACCTATCGACTTCTTCTATGTCGCTTCAGGCCCGCTACAGTACCTGGTGTAACCTGATTCGTTTTCAGGCGAGCGGAATGGTTTTGTTCAGGTTGGAGCCGAGGGCTACTTCTTTCCAAACAATTTTAAAGACGAGGCGGAGATGTATTACAACTTTGAGGCGCGACCGAATGACGTCTGGATAGTGACAGTGCCCAGATCAGGCACCACTTGTACACAGGAGCTGATCTGGCTGCTGGCCAATGGCCTGGACTGTGAGCAGGCCCAGCGGCGACCTCTCACCGACCGTTTTCCCTTCTTCGAGTTGGTCCACTGACAATTCTGCTGGGCATCATAGTATTCACTGCGTCTTTTTCCCTTAGATTTCCACTCTTCATGCACAGCCAGGTCAAGGCAGAGCTTCTGGAGGAGAACCATGAATCAGCTGATGCCTTGGAATTCATTGAGAAGATTTCCCGGCCGGGATACGAGGTCCTAAGTGAAGTGCCTTCTTCCCAGCGACGCTTCATCAAGACGCACTTTCTATTCTCCTTGCTGCCGCCGAGTGTTTTGCAGAACAAATGCAAGGTTCGACTCTTTGTTAAGCATTTTTTTTTCATAACAAATGTAATCCAACTACGTATGTATTTCAGATCGGTTACGTTGCCCGCAATCCCAAGGACGTTGCAGTCTCCTATTACCACTTGAACCAACTCTTCCGCACGCAGGGATACATTGGCGACTTTGAGCGCTTCTGGCGATACTTCCAACGAGGATTAAGTCGGAGATCTGTCAAAACATCTGTCATATTAAAGCTTCTCCATCGAATGTACTTTGCAGATCCCTGGCTACCGTACTACAGCCATGTGAATGAAGCCCAGAACAATTGCCACTTGTCCAACGTTCTCTTTCTGCGTTACGAGGACATGCTGAAGGATCTGCCAGGCACTGTGCATAGAATTGGTTCCTTTTTGGATTGTAGACCGACTGCCGCAGACCTCGACAAACTACTCATCTGAGCATTGAAAACTTCCGCGTGAACAAGTCCGTGAACATGCATGAAATGGCCTCCGTTGGAATCCTGAACAAAAACGAGGCGGGATTCGACCGGAGAGGCGGTGGAGAGAGTGCCAAAAATGGTCCGCACACTCAAATGGAGTTTGTCGATAATCCCAAGCTGCTGAAATGCGCCAACGAATGGATCGAACAGAATGTTAAATGCTTTAAGACCATATGAAAGTGTGGAGAAATCTAGCTCGACGTCACCTGATTTTGCTTGGCACTTTTACTGTTTGTTTCTTTTTGGTTTAAGTTGAGGCTGAACTATACTAGAACTAACGTATTTGCACATTGAAACTATCCACACTGGCATTCGCTATCTGCTTGTGTATATCGTTAACCTCCGCCTGGGTCAGGGTGCGCCCCATATGCCGATAGACAAGGCGGAAGCCCACGCTCGACTTGCCCGTCTTTGGATGCTTAAATTTGTCCACAAGACTGATCTGAGAGAAAAAGAGTTAGATTTATAGGGACTTATCCTCCACTCTACTTACTTGTTCCACAATGTCACCAGCCACCGTCCGAACCAGATCGTAGAAATCGTTGGGCGAGAAGCCAGCATCAACCTCCACATCGGAGGGCAGCCAGAAGGACAGGTCGTTGGTACACTGCGGATAGTGGGAGATGGGTTTGTACTTTGGCAGATTGTGCAGATCCTTTTCGATGAACTGCGAAAGGAAGCCGCTGTCATTGGACCAGAACAGGCGAATGTCCGGTATATCAAAGAGCACCATAGCCAGACGCTCGAGGCCGACACCAAAAGCGTAGCCAATTGACTGGTGGACGCCGGACTGCTGGAGGATTTCGTGGCGAATAATGCCACAGCCAAGAACCTCCAGCCAGTTGTTTTTGAAGTAGATCTCCAACTCCCAGGAGGGTTGCGTGAAAGGGAAATATGTTTCTACCCAGCGGTACTTGATGCGAGGACCGAACAATTCCTTTGTCAGACCCACAAGGACGTGTTTCATCTCGTGCTCCATCAGTTTAACCGCTTCCAGAGTGTGGCAGGGCTGCTTCG
This sequence comes from Drosophila miranda, assembly GCF_003369915.1. Lineage (NCBI taxonomy): Eukaryota > Metazoa > Arthropoda > Insecta > Diptera > Drosophilidae > Drosophila > Drosophila miranda. The sequence goes on from NW_022881614.1 coordinate 27,708,062, forward strand.
TCTGGTCCATGCATTTCGATGAGGGAAGAATCAGTTTTGGATCGGCCAATGAGCCCGTCCAAGTCTCCTCGAACAGCTCCAGGCCAGGATTGCGCTCAAAGAGCTTGTCTTTAGTGACTAATCGCACTGCATCTGCCTGATGGAACACCGGGTAGTGGGTACTGTCGATCTCATCGCGCCGATACACTTCCCCCACCACCAGGAAATTGTCCAGTCCACCAGAGATCAATTCAACCTGGTGGGCCGTGGTGTGGGCGCGGAGCAGTTGGTGCTGGTTAATGTAGTAGCAGTCTGATTTCTGGCGACTCACATGATCGCTGGGTATCAGCAGGTTGTCGAAATTCTGCTGCACTGTCACCACAGGATTCAGTTTGTCGTAGACGGAAAACAGTGGATTTCCGCGCTGATTCCGGTAGGCTCCATAAAAGTAATTTACGATGCGCTGGCGAATGATGGACAGGGGATGATCCCTCTGGAGGTCCTTATTCGCTCCCAGGTACGACAGAATTTTGGGCGTTACATTCGTCCAGCTGTCGGTGGCGTACGTGCTCCCATTCACCACCAGTTGTGGCTGCGCGGGAGGCGGTGACTTTTCCACAACAGCATTGCTGCCCAGCCAACGGCTCTGGCTGCAGTTCCCCGTGCGGAGAGAGTATCTGGAGCAGCCCTGCACACGTAGGTTCAGATGCATTTTCGTGGCCTATTTTATTTATTTATATGAACAATTGCATATTATAACACACAACAGAGCAGTAAAATCAGCTGGGAAAATGTAGGTATCGACCCACGGAAATATACCAAAATAAACCGTCTCATTTTAAAAACATACCGTAAATATACTGACGAACTCAAGTTCTTTATACATATTCCTCGTTTTTGATATTCCGTCCAATATTTATAGCTAGACAGATTTCTCAGCTGTGCCCACATAATTTTACCCAACTGGTGAACCTATTTTATACTTGACTGGTTTATTTTAAACACTTGCTTTTATTGGATTTCGCTTAAAAAAGAGTTTTAGCGGAAAAGTTAAAAAAAAAAATGTAAGAGAGTAATCGTTCCTTTGCTCAATTTTAATATTCCGTAAAATAATGCTGGCTTAGTAAAACCTTCAGCCCAGCCCAAATAATTTTATCCGATTGATGAATCAATTTTTTACAAGATTAACGACTTTTTTTTATTGTATTTTGACTAAAACACGGTTTAAACAAAAAAGTAAAAAAAAACCGTAGCAATGTTGTCATGTCAATGTTGCTGGTAATTGTCGACTTGTTCCTAATCAGAGTATGGGCATTTGTATACCCTATTTCGTTAATTTAATATGAAGACACTCTAAAACATAATTAATAAAGAAATTGTCTCAAATTGATTTATTGTAAACGTATACATTCATTTGATTAGTTTCCTGTATATCCTGATCCCGGTACTCATTCTTAACTCTATTATATCCTTTTCCATAGGGTATGCCATAGGTGTTGTTCATGTTGCGGGGGAGGTATCCCTTGTTAGGCATCCCTATAAATTCCGAAAATGGTTATTATAAATAATATAAAAACGAGGGGGAACGTTGTGAGTTGCAGCGGACACCGCAACTCTACAGTTATACCCGATACTAAGTCAGTATGGCTCTCCTCCGGCAGACGCCGCTAATATTGAACGACACGACAAAGAGTGCGTGCGAGAGAGACAGAAAATCAGTATGAGCGTGACGTCGGGGGCTGCGTAGCCAGTGCAAATTGATTTGTTCCTTTTGGCTATAAAAATGGTCTGATCTGATCCAGATTCAGCAATCTGATAGATATGGTCATTATCTATGATTCTGCGTTTTTAGTTTTCTCGTATCCTCAATATTGTGGATGCAACAGATTTTCGTCCTTTGTGGGGGCGGAAGGGGATGGGGCGAAATTTTGAGATATACGTTTTAAAGTGAGATCTAACAGGAGTGCGGATACCAAATTTGGTTACTCTAGCCTTAATAGTCTCTGAGATTTGTGGATGCCCCAGATTTTCATCCTTTGCGGGGGCGGAAGGGGGTGTGGCGAAATTTTGAAACAAACTCGTCTCGGTCCGATATATTAGGAGTCTGGATACCAAATTTGGTTGCTCTAGCTTTTATAGTCTCTGAGATTTAGGCGCTAATGTTTTACTCTAAGCAAAGCCGGCTATGCTACGTGTGTGTTAGAGAGACACAGGGCGAGAAAAAATGAAATTGTTTTCTTGATGCTGGCTATAATAATAATACGATCTCATTCAAATTCTGCAGTCTAAGAGATATGGTCATTCTCTACGATTCTGCGTTTTTGGTTTTCTCGTATCTTTAAAATTGTGGATGCCACAGATTTTCGTCCTTTGTGGGGGCGGAAGTGGGCGGGGCGAAGTTTTGAAATATTTTTGTAGCAGTGACATATCACAGAAGTCTGGATCCAAAACATCGTTGCTCTAGCTCTTATAGTCTTTGAGCACTAGGCGCTAATAGGGACGGACAGACGGACAGACGGACGGACGGACAGACGGACGGACGGACAGACAGACATGGCTCAATCGACTCGGCTATTGATGCTGATCAAGAATATATATACTTTATGAGGTCGGAAACGATTCCTTCTGGACGTTACACACATCCACTTTTACCACAAATCTAATATACCCCAATACTCATTTGAGTATCGGGTATAAATATACCCCAATACTCATTTTGAGTATCGGGTATAATAAACTTTTCTGAAGTTTTCCACCAGAATACATATGTACGTACTATCAGTATATAGATTTTGGGTGATTTAAAAGTCAAATTCTTGCATCCTTGGATATTTATTAGGTCGGTATTATTGTATGTACATTTATAATATGTCAGTATATAAATGGTATGCCTATAAACAAAGGTTATGTATTCTTATTTGAAAAATTCTGAAATCGCAGCTGACATTATGGATCCGACATATCAGGACTGTTACGGAAACAATAATAGCGGAGAAATTATATGTACGTATTGCAAAATAATAGCTAATCTATGTAAAATGTATAATCCTTCAGTTCGACCGATCCAAAACTAGCTTTAGTTAATTCGAGTATCATACTCGTATGCTCCCTGCTAATCTGTGAGAGTGATTAGGCCTTACAGTTGACGACACGTTAAAGTTCATGCAGAGAAACTAAAAATAAATACACGCTAGTCACTTTTTGAAGATCGATATATGGTTGCTATTTCCTAATGTGATTCGGGAGCAGAACTCGAGTGCGTCACCAGTTTCTTTGAATGGACTCTTGCGTCCATCGAGTGTCGGCTCCCGCACCTTGGATCTGTTCTATTCCTTTTTACAATTAAAGGCTATGGTTATACGCGTAGTGATAATTTGATTATTCTATTTTTTCGCATTTAGTTGAATTCTTGTCCTTCCAGTCTATAGAGAGCGTTTGCATCTACTTGAGGGCCTCCTTGGCCCGCTGCTCCCACTCGGCCCGGCGCTGATGGATGCCCTTGAATTCGCCCACTGTCGCCGATCTCTCGATTGGCGTGCCGGACATGGACATGGACATGGCACCTGTGGCTTGAACTCCTGCTCCTGCAGCGGAGGCAGTGGTGGTGGGTGGAGCTGCCTGTACCGACGAAGCTGGTGCTGATGATGGGGCCTGTTTCAGTTGCAGCGACAAGCGCTCGTTCGCAGGCTTGGCGCCTCCATTGTTGCTGTTGCTCAGGTTGTTCCGGACTCCATTGCTGACCTTGATGGGGGCAGGTAGCTTACCACCTTCTGCTGTGTATTGGTCGCTTTCTGCAGGCTACTGCTGATGTGGCTGTTGTTGTGGTTATTGTTGTTGTGGTTGTGGCTGCTGTTGAGATTGCGGAAGTCGGCAACCGAGTTCCGGTTGCTGGTGGGATGTTGGGAGGATGTCTTGGTAAACTCACTGCTGACCTGCGCCTCGTACTTGGGCGACAGTTTGTCCAGCTTCTCCTCGCTGTTGGACTGGTTCTCCTTATCACTGTCCACACTCTGGCTCCCGCTGGGTGTTGACATCTTCTTAGGTGTTGGCTGGGCAGGGGTTACCACCTCCTCGTCCTTCACCTTCAGCGAGCGGCGGGCAAACACTTTCATCAGTTCCGGCGTGGGGTCGTCCTTGCTCGGAGAGGCGTTGCCATTGCAGCTGGCAAAGGATTTTTTGCGCAGCACCACGGGATTAGTATTTCCATTGACCTCGGTCAGCTCCGGTGTCTTTGGCGGAGTGGCAGGAGTTAGAGCACTCACAGCTGGTGGCATCTCCGCCTTGCTGATTGATTGCTTTCGCTGCTCCGCCAGATTACGCTCCTTCCGCTCCTCGTTGAGGAAGAGCCGCTTGCGCTCCTCCAGAGAAAGGCGGTTTACCTTGTTCTCCTTCTGTATGATATGCTGGTCCCTCGGGGCTGCCCCCAGCTTGGCGGTGGAGACCGGGATGGGGATGCCGTTGCTCTTTGGTGTAATGGGTGTCGTGACAGGCGTGTTCGCGGATGAGAGTGTCTCGCTGCTGCCAAAGCTGGTCCGCACGCTGGTCGCGCTTACAGAACGCGGCTGCCTGCCCAGATTCGGCTCCAGGGCCTGCCTAAGGTTAAGGTTAAGTGGAACAGTGCTAGGACCCAGCGGCATCTCTGTGTGCTCAACAACCTCCCCCCCTGCCCCACTGCTCCGCCGCAGGCTGAGGTCATCGCTGCTCTCGCTTCGCTCGGTGGGGGATTTCAGGTTCTTGGCCAGCACCAGGTGGTTAGACTTCTTGTGCAGGCTCGCCTGATCCACGCGGTTCAGCTGGATCTTCATGAACTCCGGCTCGACTGGAGTCTCCACATTGCTGGAGTTGCGGCGGCTGCTGCCGCCGCTGTTGTTGTTGTTCTTAGCCGGAGTTGCGGGAGGGCTGTGTGAGAGCTTTGCACTCTTGGTCAGTGGGCTGGCCGGGCTGGGAGTGCAGATGGCCGTGCTGGTTATTATCTTCCTTCCGAGGTCCAGTAGCTTTGGACGCTCCGGCTGCAGTTTGGCTGCTGGCGTGGCCTGCTCCACGTTCAGCTCTTTGCTGACTGTGGCCGATTTGCGCAGGACACTCACCAGCGGCGACTTTACGATCATGTCGATGTTCTGCTCTATCTGGGAGATGTTGGCTGGGCCGGGACAGGACTGTACCAGGAGCTTGTTGCTCCGTTGTGGTGAGCTCTTCGCCAGCGCCGGCAGCTGGCCCGTAGACTCCGCGCGCCCCTGCAGCAGCTTGTTGTCGTTGATCTCGAATCCCAAGGACACGCACTTGGTGTTCGGCGAGAGGGGCGAGCGCGGGGACTGTGGCGGAGAGCTCTGCTTGTAGTAGGAGGGCAGGCGGAAGCTGATCGAGAGGTCGGGCAGACTGGGCATGTGGTTGTGCACGACGGTCGAGTCGACTACGGCCTCCCGCTCTTCCTGGTAGTTGCGGAAGCTACGCGACTTCTCGACCGTCTTGCGTTGCTTCTCCTCGTAATAGAGCGGCGAGGGCTCGTCCGTGCTGGTCTCCAGCGAGTTGGAGGAGCTCGAGTTCTGGCCCACCGAGTCGCTGGAGCGGCACAGTTTCTGCTGGAAGGCGCTGATCCCCACGATCCGTGGCTTGCGCTCGAAGTGGGAGGTGGTCTCGGCCTTGACCTGTTGCTCGCGGACCAGGGTTGTAGATTGGAACGTGTCGTTGCCCCGGGTGATCTTGGAGAGCAGGTTGGTGATGTCGTTTGAGGCACTGCTGTTCGGGATGCCGGCGGGCGAGCTGGAGCCCAGTTCCTGGGGGATGTAGCGTTGGCGTGCAGCAGGTCCCGACTTGGGCTTGGGCGCCATCTGCGGCTGGGTAGTGAGCCCTGCCCCTAAGTTGCCGACTATTGCGTTGCGGCCGTGGCTGGCCTCGATGTGGATCTCACGCTTAATCATCTGGCGGGTCTCCTGCACGAGCTGCTGTCGCGACTTGTCCGGTATCAGAAACGGCTCTCGAAAGCCCGTCTCCAGGCAGGAGTTTGATATCTGGAGCTTCTTGGCCATGCTCTGGCTGGAGTCGGTGTCTTCGAGGCCATCGTTGCCCCTGGCAATGCTGCGCTTCGAGTTTCTGTGGATAAGCCGCCGCAGGAGTCCGCTCTCAGTGCTCTCTATGGCGGCCAGGGCATCGTCCCCATCAGTGGACGACTCGCCCCTGCTCTCGAGCACTGTGTTTGCCTTGGTCACCTTGGCGGTGCTGGTGGTGGTGGATTTGTTCGTGGGGGCTCGCAGTCCGAAGATCTGCGCCGTGGTGGAAAACGTGCTCGTCACCTGACTGGTCGTTCGTGTCGCCTGTTCGATTGTCTTGGTTCGCTTCGTCGTGATGGAGCTCGAGCTTGAGTTGGGGGCCGTCTTGTTGCTGGGGCTGGGGCTGGGATTCATGGCAGCGGTCGTCTTCGGTGGCAGAGAGCGAGTCCTGCTCTTGAGGTCAACATCTGCGGGAACAAAGGAGGATGCACATTAGCTGGGAACTCTGAGAGCCTCTGGGGTCACTTACCACGGACTGCTTTCAGGCCCGGACATGTCTTCTGCATATCCTCGTTGGCTTCTGGTATGGAGGACTGGAGATACGAGCAGAAATCAGTATCATATGTTATCAAGGCCATGGGCGCATCTTCACTCACCTCCAATGTCCTGCGGTGCTGTCGGCTGGGTCCCTTCTTCTTGGCCGGCCTGATGGCCATCTTGTGCTTGGCCGCCGCGTGGGACAGCCGGTGGCTGTCCTCCATCGAGACGGAGGAGCTGGTCGACACCCGCGAGTGGTACCTGTGGCTCTGGCTCTGGGTCTGGCTCTGCTGGCTGTCCTCCGTTTCCTCGGCGCTGGTCACGCTCTGCAGACTCAGCGAGGACACCTCGCTCTGGCTGTGTCCACGGGTCTGACTGGGACCCACCGCGGCGCTGCGGCTCTGGCCTCCGGCCACCCGTCTCTGCGGCGATGCCGGACTGCGGGGCAGGCCCAGATCCTCGTCGGAGGCATCGGGTCGATTGCGTCGCTTGCGTAGGACGTCTGTGAGCTCCGCCTTAAATGGAAAGCAAAGCGAAATGTGGTAATCTGCTGCTTCTTAGACGTATGGTTAGGGGGGGGGCGGGTGAGGGGGCGGCTGTGCCGTTACCCAGCTCTTCCACCGGAACACGAAGCGAGCGCGCAGGCAGCTGCGGCCGAGACGACTCTCGCCGATGCTAGAGCCGCTCAGCCTCATCTTGAACGGATTCTGCTTGAAGTCGATCATTTCGAGTGCCTCAATGCGGTGTCGAGGCTACGAATGACTGCGAACGTGGTCGATTGGTTAGCTGTTGGGGAACTGTGGAGCTGTGCAACTGTGTCCCTGCGACTCCTGAATGGGCCCAACCCTTAAGTCTTACCGTAAACCAGAGCTTGAATGGATTGGCCTGCACTTTGAGGGAACCCGTGCTTCCGGCTACCATCTTCGAGGCTCTCTAATTTCCATTTCCATTCCATTTCGCCATTTCCATTTCAATTTCACTCTCGTTTTTCCCTCGTCGAGGGTCGATCTGCTCATCTGCTCTGCCCTCTGTTCTGCCGCGAGACCATTTTCAGTTGCACATTGCACTTGGATGCGCATACATCTGCGGCGCTGGCTGATGTGGTTTTTCTGGCTTTGTCTCAGTGGAAAGTGAAATCATTGGGATCGCGTGCCGCCTCCATCGGAGACAGACAACAATAGCCCTTGTTAGTGCCCCGCTCATTATTTATTTATTTATTTATTAAATTATTTAGGCTTCTAGCTCTTGCTTAAGCCGGTTGTGTTTTTTTTCTTGCTCCCGCATTCTCCGCCCTTTGCCTAAATATCATACAACATTGTTGTGTCTTTGTTTTGATTTATTATCGCATCTCTTTAATTTGATTCTACTTTGTGTTAACCACCAGTGTTTTGTTTGTAAACAAGTGTTAAATATAAATTCAATATTGCAACGTAACACATCGGACTCGTGCAGGCAATTTGTTATTGTTTTTTGCCCAGTCTGCTTTTCGTTATCGCTTCTTCGGTGTGCACTGTTCTCGCGCATCAGCGTTTGCATCGCCCACACTCTCTCGTGAGCATACGCGGGCTTCTCGCATTGTTGCTCTCACTCTCTCTGGATTGCCTATACTCTCCCTCTCTGTGGACTTTTCTTTTGTGTCTCTGATTTGGTGAGTTTACTGCTCGTTTTCTGCACTTCGTTGGATCATCTGCTTTGAATTATTGCCGCTGCAGCTGATTGTCTGGCTCGCTCTGCTGTCTGCTCTCCTACTTTACCTGCGATCTCACTCCGTTCTCTTATTATTCGTGCACAGTGATTCTACTGCTGTCAATAATGGCAATCGTTTGTAGTGCAAAGAAATGTGAATTCGGTGGTGTTATCATTGGTGATTCATTTCTTAGCTGCTGGCTGTGCGACAATTTTGCCCACATAAAATGTGCTGGTGGTGGAAATTTTGGCCGGCTGAATGATCTGATCTCGAAACGCATGGGCCTGTCTTGGTCATGTCTGGCTTGTCGGGAGATTGAGGCCGAAATGCGCACATTTATGAGACAGACTCGAACTGGGTTTCTGGATGTCCGGAAAGAATTTGTGGCTCTCAACGAGAAATTTCTTGCCCTTGAATCACAGTTTCTTGGGCTCAAACTCTTGAGCGAATCGCCTAGACGGAAAATTCCGCATAATGATACCAATCTCTTGCAACCTAATCCGATTGGTACGCCTGCCTCCCACCTTCATCCATCGGAAGCATTTCCGTGTAGGCATGCCACGCCGTTGTCTGTAAATCCGCCAACGGTGGCTCCGGAGTTCTTTACACCGAGCAATGTGCTTCCTTCGAGCACCCAACTCCCCAACAGCATCAATCCCATCCCTGCAGTTTCTGTGGCCGTCACTTCTGACGCGGTGAGTGCTCCTAGTGCGGGTGTGCTGGTTGCTGACGACGTCTTGCCAATTCCTGCTCCAATTCCTGCTCCAACTCCTGCTCCAATTCCTGCTGCAATTCCTACTCCAATTCCTGCTACAGCCATTGCTGCCAATTCCTCTGCCCTTGTACCGAGATCTCTTTTAGTAGTGGCTCCACCATCTCGATCTCGCTCGGGACTTCAACTTAAAGCAGTGGTCCCTCGGAAAGCAATATTTGTTTCTCGTCTTATTCCTGAGGCTACAACGGAGGATGTTAAACAACATCTTGCCGCTAAAATTAACACTTCGCCTGTTGATATAGTTGTGACTAAATTTACATTTAAACATAAGCGCAACATATCATCCTTTAAAATTCTTCTCCCTGATTCTTTACTATCCTGTTCTCTAGAACCGTCAATATGGCCTGAGCATACAATTGTGCATGAGTTCCTTCTCAAAGATTCGAACTCGAATCCAAGAATTACCGAACATGCTCCAAAAAACTGATGTACTATTTTTCCATGCACTATCAGAACGTTCGCAGTTTGCTGGGAAAGTTGCGTCAAATTCATACTAATAGCGCGTTCTTTGATTTCGATGCCATCGCGTTTACCGAAACCTGGCTTAACTCCTCTGTCAATGATCACGAAATTTTCATTGATAGTTACACTATTTATAGAATGGACCGCCCATCTTTTGCAGGTGGGGTTCTGATTGCAGTTAAATCTGTTTTCTCATCTGAGTTATTCCCATTCAATAACATTCATGGAATTGAATTTGTTGCAGTCAAAGTTCGTGTTGGCTCCGCATTTTTCTAGTTAACCTGCTCTTACATTCCTCCCAGGTCTGATGCTGAGCTTTACTTACACCACCTTTCAGCAATTAATAATGTTGTTTCTACATTAGGGTGCAATGATCGAATTATTGTCATGGGGGACTTTAACCTCTCATTTCTTTCTTGGCTGCCTTGTAATGACGCTAACCTGTTGTTTCCCAATTGCCATAATGACTTTATCAATGGGCTAACGGATATTTCCCTTGTCCAAATTAATGCCGTTAAAAACATTAGGGACAGACTTCTTGACCTCGTTTTTGTTAACGATGGTTCTCTTGCTACTATATCTAGAGCAAGCCCAATATCTCTCCCTGAAGATCCTTACCATCCAACTTTGTTGATATCACTGGAGTGTACACAATCTGGAGGTGCTGACAGTTCCATGGCTCCTTGTCACATAAAGTGTTTTCGCAAAACAAACTTTATTGATTTAGATCTACATCTCTCGCGTGTTGATTGGTCGTTTCTTTATTCATTACCGAACATAGATGCAACTGTTAACTCGTTTTATAGTTCTATTTACTCCGCCCTTAATACGTTTGTTCCAGATATCACTGTACCTGTATCGTCCAAGCCTCCCTGGTTCTCCAAGTATTTGTCATACTTAAAAAATAATAAATCCCGGCTCTATAAAAAGTGCCAGAAGTCGGGCTCCACGTTGGCCTTAGCTCTATACTCCTCCGCTCGCTCTCTGTTCCTTGCCGTCAATAGCCAGTGTTATAATCATTACCTTTCACAATGTAGTAGTAACTTTCGTAGTGATCCTAAAAAATTCTATTCGTTCGTTAATTCTAAGCGCAAGTCAAACGTTTTTCCTCCGTCTCTTCATTACCAGAACAAAACAGAAGCTTCTGCTGTTGGTATTGCAAATTTATTCGCTAACTTTTTCCAAACAACGTACTCGTCTCATATTTACAACGCATCCACTCCGTATCCGTACCAGCTACCTCAAGCTAACAGCATTTTTCTGCCCTTTTTCGAGGAAAGCGTTGTTCTGGAAGGTTTGTCATCTATGGACATATCGTTTTCTGCGGGTCCAGATAAAGTACCAAGTTGCATCTTAAAACACTGTGCCCAGTCCCTTTGCAAACCCTTGACCTTTCTCTTCAACCTCTCCTTGGAACAGTCTTGTCTCCCAGTAATTTGGAATGAGTCCTACATCATTCCGCTTCACAAAAAAGGTTCAAGATCAAACATTGAAAACTATCGTGGTATCGCAAAGCTTTCCGCCATCCCGAAGCTTCTTGAGTTCCTGGTCACCCGGCAACTGCAACATCTTTGTTGCAGCTTGATATCTCCGTCGCAACACGGTTTTTTCAGACATCGTTCAACATCGACTAACCTTCTTGAGTTTTCTAACCTAATCCACCGTGGTTTTCAAATTGGTTTGCAGACGGATGTAGTTTTTACGGACTTCAGCAAGGCAATCGATTCTGTGAACCATGCTCTGCTTATTCAAAAGCCCTCTTTATTAGGGTTCCCAACGAATCTTCTAGATTGGATTTTGTCCTATCTCTCTAACAGTATTCAACGTGTTTTGTTTTCTAACGTGTTGTCAAATACTGTTAATGTTACTTCAGGTGTGCCACAGGGAAGTCATCTGGGCCCGCTTCTGTTTATTTTATTTGTGAACGACCTTCCTCAAGTTATAACATACTCTACTACACTAATGTATGCTGATGATGTCAAAATCTGTCTTTCTTACTCTGATTGGTATTTGCACACACGCCTTCAACTTGATCTAAGTGAACTACTATTGTGGTGTTCAACTAATCTTCTTTTTCTGAACCTTTCCAAATGCAAACTTATGACATTTTACCGTCGCGCTCCTCATTTTGTCTCATATGTTCTAGGAAATCATGTCCTTGAGCGAATTTCGAGTTCAAATGACCTCGGAGTCCTTTTTGATCATAAGATGTGTTTCAACACCCATATAGCTGCAACTGTAAATAAAGCTAAGGGTGTTTTAGCGTTCATCAAGCGTTGGTCCAAGGAGTTTGACGACCCGTACGTTACGAAACAACTGTACATCTCGTTAGTACGTCCTATATTGGAGTATTGTTCTTGTGTGTGGAGCCCGCAGTATAAAGAGCAGCAGGCTGTTATTGAATTCGTGCAAAAGCAATTTTTAATTTTTGCCCTTCGTAACTTTAACTGGGACTCGGGTAGAATCTTGCCACCCTACCGGTCTAGGCTAAATCTTATTGACCTGCCGTCGTTGTACCATCGCAGAATATGCAATGGCGTAATGTTCGTGCACAAGCTCCTTCTTGGGACTGTTGACTCCCAAACTCTCTTGGGTCAGATTGACTTGGCCGTTCCATCCAGACCTACCCGTACTTTTAGGCCTATCCGTCTACCCATATGTAGGTCTAATTATGCTGATCATGAACCTTTTAGGGTTTTATGCCATAATTATAACTCCCTCTGTCAAACCCTATCCCCTGAACTGTCTCTTAAACTAATTGCATGCAATATTTATAATCATTTAAATTTAGCTAACTTTTAACTTATCCTTTTCCGCCTTTAGTAACGAAGTACCATTATTAACAGATAATTTGTTAATTTAATAAATAAATAAATATGCTCGTTCCTCGGGCTGCTCTTCAGCTTTTCAAAGGAAAATTGACCAGTCTTTCAGTGGGCGATTAGCACCAGACCAGCCCAGAAGATATACGAAAAGGTTTTCTGTGCTTACAGACAGAATAAGCGGTTCAAAGTGCCTCGAAGCGGTACAGACTGCACTAGCATCACCGATCAGTGATCAATGGTCACTTGCTGATAGAAACTCCATTTGCGACCGAATCTTAATCTCTAATGACTGGGATCTGGTACTCAGGAATCGCAGTAGAATATGTGCATCCACAGCTACCCCGCAGTACCGGCTGAATCAAGTATTTTGGGTGCTCTTCACTAGCCTAGACGCTAGGGATCGTGGACCGGACCGGACCGGATCAGACCGAATCGAATCGAAACGAGAACCGCGAGCACGCTGCCTTGGTCTTCACTGGCAAATGGCTAGATGCAAACTGATTTAGCGGAAAGCTTTGCAGGAGTTCAATAGCATAGAAACAGAAAGAAATGCGATTTATTTGCTAACCAGGTTGGCAAATAAGCTGCCAGGGGAATGGAATGGAACGGGATGGGATGGCATGGGATGGCATGGCATTGGGTGGGATAGAGAGCGAGTGGAGCCAAGTGGACTAACAAGAAGCGGCCAGGCGGCCAAGCGACCAAGCGACCAAGCGGCCAAGCAACCATCGGCCTGGCAACTCGTTTGTCCAGAAACCGGAGAAGCAATAGAAGCAACATAAGAGGAAGAAGCCGCAAATTGCCACGCGTTGGGGGTGGGGAGCAATAGAGCGATAGAGCGGTGGCACGATGGGATGGTTTACTGCAACTGCAGTTCGGTTTCCAGTTGCGCCACGACGCGTGCCTTTCCTCCTTTTCCATCTTTCACTCTTTCCCTGCGGCTCAGCGGTTTGCTGCTCCACCAAAAAGCACAGACAACATAGCGTTTCGGACTCCTACGCAATTCAGAATGAATCTAGGAGAAATGTGAAGGAATCTCTGCTCTAGTCCAATCAAGGCCCCAGTTCACTGAACTCAATCCCCGAATGAATGAGGACTTGTTGAATTCCCAGATAATTCAGCTAATCAGTTGACTGCCTTGTAAACTCTGTTCCAGAGTCTCTGATTGCCTCACCGAACGAGACCCTTGCCCAACGAGAAGCAGCCGCACAAAAGAATGAATCGATCGTATGTGAGTCAATAGCCATTGACTGCTGGAGATTTGGTCACATCACAGCTGCTGATATGCCAACAAAAGCACAAATTAAATTTGATTAAAATCAACTTAGATTGATTGCAGCACAAACAGAAACAGAAACCCCAAGCGGATTCCCAAGAGACCATCCATGGTATCCAAAGAAAAGCTTTGTTGTAGAAATAGATGTGGAAAAAATGAGTGAAAAGTAGTAATCATCAATCACTGGAGGGAGGCTAAAGATGCTAACAAGTTAGTGTGATATCCTCTGCTTTTATAGTTTTAATAGATAGAGTTTGAAAGACTAGAGGAGGAGTCCTCTGGTTAGTTCCTAGAACCGACTTACCTTCAGGACAATCGATAGGCTGCAGGCCGTCGCCGATTCGGAGAAGACGCTGTCGTGTGACTGCGAAAGAGTCTCACGAGAGAAGTCCCTGTGAAACGAGAGGTGGGAACGGTCTTAGACACACTCGGATCTAATCGGTGGGATGGACCACTCACCCGTCGACGTCCAAGAGACGGCCCTCGCTGAGACTGCGCTGGCTGTCGGAGATGTCGGCGGCCCCATCGCCGCCCCCCGTGCTAGCGTTGCCCTCCCGCTCCCCCCCAGTTCCTGCGTGGAGTCGCCGACGCTGCGCAGGTGTCGCTGCTGGTGCCGCTGCTCCGAGAAGTAGCTGCTGCGGCTCAGGCTGCGCGTCTCGGGGAAGACGGCCACGCCCAGCTGACGCTGGCGCTGTGTCTGGTACATGGCGTCCGCCGGGAAATCCTGCTGCTGCTGCTGTTGCTGTTGCTGCTGTTCGGAGTTGTGCTGCGCCTGTTTGCTGGCCCTTTTCTTGCCCAGGAGCACGCTCAGCAGCTCATCGCGGTGCAAGCCGTAGGACTTGGACTTGGGCAGCGACTGCGTCTGGTAGCTCTCGCCCAGCGACTGCTGGTTCAGCGGGGAGCCCGGCGAGGAGGCGGCGGCCGAGGAGGCGGGGGACGAGCTAACACTGCGCAGATTCTTCTCGCTGGAGCTGCTGGCCGGCGGCGGCAAGGTGTTGCAGGAGCCAGGTCTAGGTCCAGGTCCGGGTCCGGGTCTAGGTGCTGGAGACGGGCTGTCCGCAGAGCTGTTGATGGTGCGACGCCGAAAGATGCGGCGCAGATTACGCAGCGGATCGAAACGCCGACGCTTCTGCTGCTGCTGCAGTTGTTGCTCTGGAAGGATAAAGGCCCAGGATCAGACATAAATTTTGACGCATAAACATGTTTATTTTTTGTTTGGAAACTACTTTTATACGGAATAAAGAGACATATGGCATAGGGCTTGCTGTGAATAGTTATCCATCCGCATACCCCTAGAGCATAGATCAAAATTCTGGCGTACATTCAAAAATGTCATGGAACCAAATCCAATTTGAAAAGTTCATACATTGGCTAGAGAAATGCAGCCCTTCAAAGTCAGATGTTCGATCAGCTGTTGGTGCGAGTGGTGCTAAAAGGCGGGAAACTTGTTCTTGACTTTGAGAGCTTGTAAGTTTCGTAAATTCTATAAAAAATGGGTACTTGAATGGCACACAGAAAGCCACGGGTATGTAGAATGTCTTAAGAAACCAAACGATCTTGTTCCTATTTGTGGGTTTGTTTTTGGGCGTATTTGTTTGGGGCTTTGCCATCCAAAATTGAAGAAAACTCTAACAATTTGCCTTTAATTTGGAGCCATCTTGTAACCATCTTGTGCCACCCTGTCACCCACTGTTATTCTTTTACGGGTATAGGTTTTCAGGTTAGGCTGAATTTGGCTCAATATTTGGATTGATATCAAAAGAAATGATGGATATTTAAGCAACTGAAGAGCAGAGAAGAACGATTAAGTAAGGAGCTTGCCAAAATGCGGTAGAAATATGAGCAGTTTAGGGAGAGGAGGCTCTGAATCAACAACGAAGAAAGTAAATAACTAAATAAATGCCTGTTATTTATCCCGAATTCCGATTCTTGGTAGTAGCTCCTCCAGCACTTGGGAACACTTCCGATGAGATAAGCGGTAAGAATCATGATTCCGATTTCCATCCTACTTCCTCAGTTACTCACAGCCCGGAGACCATGACCATCCATCGATTGCTAATAGAATCTTTCTCAGGGTAGGAGCCAAAGAAACGTAGCGGAAAGGCGGAGCGATACGAAATAAACAATAAATGAGCGAGAACGAAGCGAATCGAAAAACATGCCCATAATAGGCAAAAATTTGAGGGCCTTCAATTGGGAACTCCCAAATCAGCGAAAAAAGGGGAAGGCGAGGGTGACAGGTGGAAAAAACGTGACAGATATAGATAGATAGATAGTGCACGCACACTGAGAGAAATGATTATGAATAAGCTTCAATCCAGCACCACGTGCACAGAAAAGTAGGGACCATTTATGACCAGAAATCCATATTTATATATATCTATATATATAGATTTATATAGAACCTCTTGGACGCCATTCCAGAGACGTAATAAGCCAGAATCGTAAAATATAATCAATTGAAGTGGAATTGCTGGGTCGCCCGTCGTCTTCTATTTAACAATTGTTTATTTCATTTCGATAGGGCGATAATATGGTGAGAGAGAGGGAGACAGAGAGTGGCTGCAGGTAGATTCCTTATCGATCGATATGGAATGTTGAATGTGGAATACATATGTAGCTACACGATACCAAACTCAGTGCAGAACATCTCTTGATTGTAGCCGGGCATTGCTGGGTCGCCCGTCGTCTTCTATTTAACAATTGTTTATTTCATTTCGATAGGGCGATAATATGGTGAGAGAGAGGGAGACAGAGAGTGGCTGCAGGTAGATTCCTTATCGATCGATATGGAATGTTGAATGTGGAATACATATGTAGCTACACGATACCAAACTCAGTGCAGAACATCTCTTGATTGTAGCCGGGCATTCGGTGGTTTCCAAGCCATCTAGTAGCTCCCTTTCTCTGGAGAGATCATCCTCATCTCCAGGAGTTCCGGGAACTCCACAAGTGATTCACTCTGCAAGGCATTGCATTCATGGATGTGTGTTATGTGTCATGCCGTCGAAGAAAGTTTACTAAACACAGACCAGACCAGAAAAAAAGTGTACGTGGAAGAGAACCCAACTCTCAACAGAACGGAAGCCACTATATACGAGTATGTATATGCATATTGATTTCTAAAATACTGAAGACAACGTTGCGATTGGACCTTCTCCCAATGTGCCGCCTAATCAAAGTGTTCGGGGTCTGCCTATTCGCATGCCGGTCACGTTTTGGGGGCACGCGAACACGGCCAGATAGTACATACAAAGGTATACGGATTATTTGCCCGATGCTGACGATTAGTTCCAGCCGCCCAAGTCGAGGAGCAGGCGAAGGGCACTTGCGCGTCATTCTATTTATTACCTTTTGGGGGGTGCCTCGGTCTCGCCTCCTCTGGAAATTGATTGGGGACCTGCTGCTAATGGAATTTTAACCGCCAAACAGGGGGTAGGGCAGGGGTACGAGTACGAGTACGAGTACCTCCTTCTGACAAGTGACAATCGCGTATTTATAGAATGCTAATTGGGTCAGCGAAGGCGAACCCTTCTGGGACTGAGAGCGGCCTTAATATGGAAGGCCCTTGCAAATTTACGAAGGAAAAAGGGGCAGACCCCTGTATTTTATTACTTCTAATCCATCTAAAGTCCATTGAGCAAGATCTGTTTTTGCTTGGGTTCCCGTTTGGCTGTTTTCGCTTTTTCGCGTGCTGTCATCGGTTGGAGTTCCGCGAATGTGGGCGAAACTGTTTGCTTGCGTCTTTGTCTCCGCCATGTCATTGTCAGATTTTGTAATACATCAAATAGACTCAAGTCTTTTCAATTTGGCAACATGATGCACTGCGATAATGAATGATTTCGATTGTCTCTAAACTCCCCGAGTGCCCACTGTACCCGGGGCGGAGTGCGTGGGCCGCGGGAGTGTTGCCTCCGACAGTTTCACTGACACCAATTCCTACTCGAAACCATTCGATTCTCGATGTGCGATTCCAAAAAGGTTCGGTGCGGCGTGTGGGTTCATTTATTAATTAATCATTGGCAAACTGTTGCCACACCACACAACGCCACAACATCATGATAAATGCAAATCCGCTGCAGTAATTGGCGAGTTTTGTAAGCCACCACCAGGCACCAGTACGAGTATGTGAGCGGATGTGGGCATTGCCAGTCTTCGGCTTGGGGAAGGTCAAGTGAGCCAGAGTCGCGCTGCGCCACGTCCAGTCGAGTGGAATTAGAATAGTGAGCCCCAAGCCAGGGGAGGCGAGCACGGAGGCCCCGAGAGTTGCACTTTTCCACGACTGTTCTTATGAGCGAGCAGGTCTTGAGCCCTTCAGACGCTGAATATATTCTGTAGGCCCGTAAGCCGCTACAAGGCAAGCTTCTAGAATTGGATATTCTTTCCATGGATTAGCCGAGGCCTAGCCTTGGGTCTGGGCCAGTGAAAAGGGTACAGGACTACGTGGGTGCCTGCAACGCTTTTCCAAATAGAAAATGATGTCAAAACAAATATCACTCACGTTTCGCAGATAGCGTATATCAATTGATACCATTATTTACTTTATATTTGAGCCATTGTTCAGGGCAAACGTTGTATTGTGTGGAAGAAGCCACCAATTAGTACAGAAATCTACCATCCGGCAGCTCCTACCAGCCGCCAATGAAGCACAAATCGGAAAAGAGACTTTGAACTACACGAAGAACAGAGATGATAACCAATATCAAGTATAGGGAATTGGGCTTTTGAAGAGAACAGAGATGATAACCATGCACCATTCTATCCCGAACGAAGAGTTCTCTAATCTGGCTGTGGAAATAGTCCCCAGAAGGAGTATGACCGTAGACTCCCTCTCTATTCCAATCTATCGATTGGTCTTATCCCAGACCTTGTTTATATAACAATGGGTCTGATAAGGAAGCAGCGAGTCGGCTCTCTGCCAATCTGCATGTTGTTTTAATCGCCCAAAAGCCCAAAGACGTTGACTGCCATCGGTCGGGAGCGTGCTGAATGGCCGGCACGCCGGTCCGCCCGGGCCAAACAAATCACACCAACAATCGACGCTCTGCGAGACGCACGAAATTGGTTACACAACTCTTGGCACTCGGCACTTCAATTAGAGGCGTCTGGCCGTTGCCGTTGCCGCTGCCTCAATTAGGGCCTGCACAGTACGGGGATTGAACCCGAAAAATCATCGTCGCTTGATAAGCCCCTCTGACTCGGCCCAAAATTTATATAATATCGCTCTAAGGTGGCATATAGTATATATTATGATTGTTTACAGTCGAAATGCATGGAATTTTTCTATCCCAAAAAAACAATACACGCAATAAACAATAAACAATACATTTTATTACCTGTTTAAATAAATGAATTCCGAAAATAGCCGCAGATGTTCTGTTCAATTGAGAAATTCCCCGCGATGTTTACTCTACTGATTGTTGCTCCTTGTAAACAAGCCCCCCAGTCCCCAACTCCACTTCACACTTGAAAAATTCACTTTAGAGAACCACAAAAATGCACTCTACTTAATGACTCCGCGATGTGCCAGGTATTTGTTGGTGCTTGGCCGATAATATTGATTACAAATTATGCGGATTTAATAACGGATGGAACGAACAGCGGTTGAGTTTTTCAATTCGATTCCACTTCGATGGCAGGGTAGCGAGGGTATCAGCGACTGCGATAGCGACAGCGACGACAATTCAATTAGTGCAATAACCGGCGTACGAAATCGTTTCAACTGTACAGGTGGAGCGGAGCGCACAGAATGAATTGAATCAATGGGAAGGCGGCGACTGCCGTCGCACGGAACACAGAAATCGAAATCGAAATCCACGAAAACGAAGCGAACGAAACCCCAGCCGAGGCGAACTCAAATCAAATTAAACACTGAACTCAACTGAACCGAACCGAAGAGAGCCCCAAGCGAACAACAACAGTCATCGACAGCGTCGCGTCGCATGTCTTGGCCTATTGGCTGTGTCGCACTCTTAGCCAGATTGGCAAATCGGGCTGATTTGGCGCTCTTTGCGGCCTGCCTGCCTGTCAGGGGCCAAGCCAACCCAAGACCCTGCACAATGGGCAGCAGCCGAAGAGATCCAGCATACAGCATACATTCAATTTATGGGTTTCAAAAGTGTAGTACGACCCGCTGTCTGGGTGGATCGTGATCTCACCCACTGTGCAGCGACCAGGTATTTATGCACACAAATATATGCTGAAATGTACACATTGTTATTGCTGATGGAAATTGTTGTTGCTATTGGTGTTGTCATAACAACAGAAACACTTCGGGTGGCCCCAAAATGAAGTGAAATCCCATTCCATGCCTGTTCTTATTTGCATTCCCATTTCACCGCGGAATAGAACAGAACATTTTTGGTCGATTCTCGCTTTGCGGAGAAAGTCGTCGGCGATAATTAGCACGTGGGGTTTGTACGAGTATTACCCACAATTATATAAACATTATCCAGTTATTCGGCTGGCCCAAGCCCCAAACTAGAGGACAAACAAAGCGCGTATTTCGCGCTCATTGTATCTGCATCTGCAGCTGTATTCGTATTCGTATCTCTGGTGGTGGTGCGGTACCCAAAGCCATAAGCCCCATCTAATTATTACAAATCTGACCTTACAGGGCTTTTCCGAACATCTCTTCCAACAATTCCAACTCGACTGAGCCCGGACTGTGCTCGCTTTGTACATTGATGTGTGAAATGAAATGAAATGAATCCCTAAACTATATGCTTCCATTCCTGTATCACTATCATCCCTTGAGTCGAGATTAAAGCCTACCCCAACAAGTATTTGATATCCATGCCACCCCAGGAGTTCCTGCAGCAGCCACCTTTGGGGATGTCAGTCTGTTTGTAGTGGGGCGGATCGAAGCTCAACTCTCCCACAACGCAATTGATGTAGCCGTCATAAGAAATGAAAACCGTTATGTTTCGTGGTATATATATAATTATGTGTGTGTGTATTTGGTTGGACGGTCGCGCGGTAGATCCGCCGTCTGAAGCGGGGGTGAAATCGTAACTGCTTAACTCTATGCCTTATGGTGCTTTTTCTGCCGTGAGTGCCGGGTGGATCGTGGATTGTGGATCCGAGCGCCCCTCCGAGCGCGCGAGAGCGAGTTGGGACCGGGGCGCACGGAGTTGGCACAGTCCGCGGAAATTGTTTACGGCTGGCCTGAACATCCTCCCCCCCCCTTGCAGGATTGCAAAGTATAATGGGGTGGCCTATGGCTAAGCGTACGCCCCGGACCCGATTCATCCCAAAAAAGGCGCTCTGGACTTGACAAGGACGTCGACTCAGTGTCGCTCCACGGTCGGATAGGCGTGAGGATGAGCAAAACGGGGGTTGCTCTTGAGGAATCTGCGGGGAGACGAGTGTGTCGTTCGTCGTGAGCCGATATAGATGGCGACGGTACAGTCGCGGCTGAGCGGGCTGGACGACGAGGGCGGCGTTTTGCATGGTTCGATTTAGATGGCGACGATGCTCCCGAGGCTGAGCGGGCCGGACGACGAGACGTGGGTACGTGGAGTAGCGTGTGGTTGTTTTTGCCGGAGTGTTGGTGAGCCAGGCAGTTCCCGCAATACTGGTTGATAAGGACAGCTCGGAGTTTCTCTTCGGGACTCAGGAGAAGAAATTGGTGGTAGGTCCGTAGCGGATGGACTCCTTGGCAGATTCGACAACGGTAGGAGCCAATTTCCCGAGCACGTCGGTTCTCCCTGGTGCGGTTGGCGCGGGGACGTGGGGCCATATCTGGGTGCGGAGAACTTCGAGTTCAGGCTTGAATTCGGTCCGGAGCGTAGAGCTTTCATACAGTGCATATTTTGGAAATATTTCCGTCGGTCAGGAGACCGTTCGAGAACTTCTGCGGAGGGAGCTGGAAGGAAATTGCTGTCGTAAAAAGACCCCGAGTCTTCTACCAGTGTGATAGGTCGTCTGGAAATTTGACTCGAGAACGTTGAGATTTGATTCATCACCTGAGGCACTGGACCTGTGAGTACCCAGCCGAAAATGGTCTCCTGCCCGAGCAGAGAGCCACAGATGTTGGTCAATGAGCCACTTAACTGAATGGACGGAAGGATATTCGCGGCCAATTCCGGAATAACGTAGGCTGTGGCATTTAGTTGTAAGCCCGGCTTAGTCGGAGAACGGATGGAAAAACTGCAGAGCTTCTTTGACTGAGCGGATACGGCATTATTTAGGCCGGAGATCTGTGCCTGGATACGTTGGAATGGCAATTTGATCATGTCCACAAGACGTTCTGTAATGAACGTCGCCTCTGAGCCAGAGTCGATCAGAGCGCGGGCGTGGAAAGTTTTTCCCAGGTGGCAAATATTAACGATGGCCGTGCCTAGGAGGACAGCACTCTTACCGGAGGCGAAATATGACTGAACGTTTGGCTGGGCTTCGGACGAACTTGGATTTTGTACGCTTGGTACTCGTAGATGTAGCTCAGGCCACGCTGAGGAATTTTGTGCCGTTGTGGAAATCGCCTCGCTGGAGTTTGCTGGATTGCTACGGTGCAGAAGCGTATGGTGCCGGTCTCCACAAATTATGCAATTGTGGGCGCTTTGGCATGCTCGTATCTATCTGGTGGCCCCTTGCAAAGCAGTTCAAACAAAGCTGCTTTTGCTTAATGTAGTCGGAGCGAGCGCGAGCATTTGAAGGAAGTAAGGGCAATCCCGGATTGGATGATACTCTTTGGAGCAGAGATCACACGTGCTCCTCGTTTGATTCACTGTGGTCTCGAACGAGTGGGCACTCCTAAGATAAGGACTTCCTTGAGACCGAAACGGATTGCTTCTCGAATTGTCTGCAGTGCGTATGCTCGCCCTGGAGTGGGCCTGAGTCTCCATGCCTGGATGGTCGTCCTCGGTCACTTCGAGAGACAGGTACCGCTCCGCCAGGAACTTGTCCATGGCGTGCCAGGTGGGAATTTCGGACATGTGCGTCACGGATTGCTCCCAAAGCTCTAAGGTCATCTTTGGCAGCTTAGCGGAAATGAGGTACACTAAAACTCCGTCAGCGAAAACGCTGTCTGTGGAGACCTCGGAATGGGTGAGTGTCGTGAGGCACTTGTGGACGGCCCTCTGGAGCTCTTTTAGCGCTGCTGCTGACTCGGTACGGGTTTGGGGCAGACTGAAAAGGATCTTCAGCTGGGCATTGAGTATCAGCCTCCTGTTTTGGAAACGCTCACGGAGGGCGTTCCATGCGGACGCGAAACCCTCGTTCGTAAGTGGAGCCTGTGCCACTATGTCGTGGGCTTCACCGCTGGTCTTTTTGTTGAGGTGGAACAGTTTTTCCACTGGAGCCAACCTTGGGTTTTTCTATGTAGATGGCGGTGAACAGGTCTCGGAACGTGGGCCACTGCTGGTAGTCCCCACTGAAAACTTCAGTGTCACATGGAGGGAGGCGGCAACCGCCGGAAGTCGGCACTTGAACGGCCAGTTGCGGCGTGTGAGGGACAGTCGGGGGCTCGAGCTGATCGTTCAGTTCGGCCAGGCATTGCGCGTAGACCGCGTAGCAGTCATCGTACATCTCTTGGACATAAGCTACACCCTCTGGATCCTCTTCCGCCATCGTCACCGAACAGGCCGCGAACTCCGCGTCCACCTTTGCCCACAGGCTTCGGAGTTGTTCTCGATGGACTTGGGAGAGCGAGCGGGTTGGTGTGCTAGCATCTGGAGCGCTGAGCTTCTGGTCGAAGCGGGTCAGTCTGATTGCAGCCAAGGCAAACTTAGACTGTGCGGAACTTGCGGCCATAGTGCTAGGAGCCGTGCGAGGGACTCCCGAGGGGAGCAAAAAATCCTCGAAGGCATGTGGTGCGTGAGCCCTGGACGTGGTCGGAACTCGCTCAGCTGGGGCCGGACGGGAAGATGTGGGCGTAGTGACTGAGCCGTTGGAGCTGGGTGGATGGGTCAAACTCAGCGAACTCACCCGCTTAAACTTCTTGCGAGATTTCTTCTCAACAGTGGGCATGTTTGCTGATGGATGGCGGAAATGGCGACGTGGAAGTTCAGAACTACGAACCGTGGATATGTGGTTTTGGTGGAATTTATTGCGAGTATTTAAATTATGGAAATAGTACACCGTGGCCGGAATATATAGATATAAATACTACGATTGAACTACGGTTAAAAACAATATACTCTCGAAATGCAGGGTAGCGCGTCACTTGGCGTTCCGTTACGGTCAAGCGCGGCACCGAAAAATATTCTCCCAACAACTACAACGCAGGCAAACGGTGGAGAAGCGAAAGCGAAAAGAAAAACGAAAAGAATGCACCGCTGCTGCTGCTTGTATGTGTGTATGTATGGCTGTAAGTGCTATGTACCGCGGCTTGGGTTGAAGAGATGTCAAACAAGGGGTAAAACAGGGGATAACCGTTTTATATACAATATGTATGTATATTATATATGTACATAGATGTGCAAGAATATGCTAATTTAAAATGCGTACGTATAGATATGTAAGATAAATACATACATGTACATATGTGCAGTATGTATGGATCGTAATTTTGTTGGTAGTATAATTAGTTAAATAAGGAGGCGCAGTGATTTGTTATTTTATTTCCTTATAAAACCGACAAACTATGGAACGTTGAGCATGCACGGAATAAACCACAAAAATAATTGCAAGAATATGCCTTTATGTTTGTTGCCAGCCGCTTGGATTGCGTTGCGATGTGTACATACATGTACATATGTATGTATGTTAGCAACGAAAGCTCAGCTGGTAGCTGGGAGAGGTAAGAATGTTATTTACACTGGATCGGAAGCTGAACGCAGGAGTTAGCTCGGATCAAATTAAACCTTTGGAGAAGTAGGAAGCCACAACCGTTGGCAGAACGAAGTATGGTTTAATTTGGAGCTAGAGCGAGAAATAAATACATATGTACATATGCCACGGGAACTCGGACTGGGATGGAAAACTCGCACAAAATCACTGCACTGTTGTTAGGCACAATCGAAGAGTACTTATCTTGAACTTGGAGCGATCCGCCGATGCTGGCTGGGGTGAGCTTCTCCTTATGGGGAGGGCGAAGATCCGGCTCTAAGGACCAATGTTTGTAGTGGGGCGGATCGAAGCTCAACTCTCCCACAACGCAATTGATGTAGCCGTCATAAGAAATGAAAACCGTTATGTTTCGTGGTATATATATAAATATGTGTGTGTGTATTTGGTTGGACGGTCGCGCGGTAGATCGGCCGTCTGAAGCGGGGGTGAAATCGTAACTGCTTAACTCTATGCCTTATGGTGCTTTTTCTGCCGTGAGCGCCGTGTGGATCGTGGATTGTGGATCCGAGCGCCCCTCCGAGCGCGCGAGAGCGAGTTGGGACCGGGGCGCACGGAGTTGGCACAGTGCGCGGAAATTGTTTACGGCTGGCCTGAACACAGTCAAAGCCATGCCAGAAGCCGCTGGGGAAACCATCAGATGAAGCAGAAAGCTCCACTACGGAAGGCAATTCCCAGTCGGTACCAAAGGCAATTTCATAATCCCACATTCCGTACTTGAATGATTTCGCATCTGTGTGCCATCGAATAAACAATAAGCCAATTAATCGAGCTTTTTCCAAGGATATGATGGGAGCATGGGAGCAATTTGGTAACAAAACTCACCGGCATTTGCGGGCTCGAGGCCACCGTTTCCGGGGCTGGAGATGGGCGTGGAGGTGGCGGGCCCCCCATGTGACCTGCTGACGTTGCCCTCCGGCAGTGACAATGAACCATCGGCACTCGCATCTAACTCGAGCTCCAGCGGCGGCGAGTTTTCCCTCACACACGACATCAGGCCGGAAGACATGCTGGAACGAAACAACAAAACAAAAGGGTTTTTTATGAGCTGAAATGTAACAAATATTTTGATGTTAGAGCTACTCCTTGGACTGGGATGGATGGTTCCGCGATGGTTCCCGTCACTCACTTGCCCCGACACCTCGCTAATGGATCGATCGTCCTAATGTCACAGCTCCTAACAGGAATGGCAAGGATGGTGGGGAAATTAAATGTCACATTGCAATCGCGATAAAAGCCAACCAAACTGACAGCAGTTCAGCGTGAGGAAAAGGTGGAGAAGGTTACTCCGACTTTTGCAGACTTTAAATTATTTTGCACTCATTTTGTCACTATTCTTTAACCACATCATAATTAATATGTGTGTGGGACCCACAACCCACTTGATCAATGAATCAACCAATAAATAAATGCCATGAGGCCCAGACCCAGACACAGACCCAAGCCCAGGCCCAAGAGCAAAATGCATTGTCCATTTGTGCAGTAAATTCGCTTAAAATTGAAATTGAAATGGAAGAGCCGCTGCAGCGGTGCAGGCCGGGCGGCGGGCCAAAGGCATTTCAAGGAAAACTATTTTCAAATAAGAATTCGTCTTCGCTGCTGAACTCTGTGGCCTGCTGCCTGTTGACAACGTGGATGCGATGCCGCTGCCTTTGGCTATTGTATTGTTTCTGGCTTCTTTCGGCGCCAGACGAATGAGGCGGGACGTGAGTCATGGGGGTGAAGTGATTCACTCCAAGCTCGGGGATGCCGAATGATCACAGACGCTGTTATATGTACATATGTATGTTTATACGGGTATATATATTAATTTATGTGTATTTTCTCATTTCTTAACAATTCGAAGCACGTTTACTTTTCCCCTGGCAATCGCAGAGTACAGATCCATCAATGGAAGCCACAGCCACGCCACAGCCAAGAGCCACTGTTTTCTTATATTTGTCAGCACTATCTATATAGAAACTATGGGCCCAAGGAACACACCAAAAATCCAAAATGCAGGTGCAATTTAAGTAGGTGTCATGCCTGTACTGTAATTTGAAACCCTTAAACCCATTTTTCGTAGCATACTTTCGGGCACCACATTTGTGTAGAATGCATGTAGAAATCACGTAAAATGTACATTTGAAGGCGGGGAAAGACTCGGAACAGTTGAGCCATTTTGAAGATGGGCTACATGATTTTTACACAACGAACGAAAGCGACCTTTTCCAATAGATATGGGGCTTTAGAATTTTTGAATGAAATATATTTTTTCTTTTCGGAAAACATGTCCTTTTTTATAGACCAGACCGCACCAGAAAGCCCTGAGAGCTAACCTAGTTAACGCAGTTAGCCTCGTTAGTCAAGCAGCCAGCTCCATGTGTGTCCCAAAGTATATACCCTCTTCACACACACCCCTTCAGTGCGCCTCGCGCGGGTGGCAGTTAAAGAATTTTTTTTCGCATCGAAATGGAAACTGCAGCCACGGAATCGTGTCGCCACTTGTGGGTGCAGTAACCATGGCACGCCGATGGGGATGATGATGATGAGCAAAGCAATCCACACACAACTGGAAAATTTTCATTTCGTTTTAGCGTTGATTAATTAAATGGAATGACTGCCACCAGGGGGGTCTGGAGTCTGGATCACAAAATATGGTTTGGCATAGAATTTGGGGGAATGCCAAGGCCGAGTTCATTACGGACTGCTGCCAATTGAGCTGGGAGTGTGTGGTAAATTAGTGCACTAGCTATTCCTTGATAATTCTACGATTTGTGGAATCATTGATGTATGTAGAATCATTCGGGTTTCCCCAAAAGCAACGCCCAAGAGGAGCCACACGAAAAGGCGTCCACATTTGGCGACAATACAGACCGTGTACGGGGCGACATACGATATCATCTGTATCTGTGGACGAGTGCGGGTATCTCAACGGGAAAATCTAACAAGTTAACTTTGACTTTCATTTGCATTTTGCAGATGGGCACACACTCTCTAACCTCACGATACGATACCTCTGCGGTGGCAAAGGGGGCAAACATTGAACAAAAACTATCCTCGAAAGCCGTATCTTTCAATACCCTTTCGGGGTCTTTCAGACTGGTAACATAACAACTCCAGAGGGGAACTTCCAAACGATCCTTTTTATTAAATTAAATTAACAAATTAAATTAACAAATTATCTGTTAATAATGGTACTTAGATTAAAAGCGGAAAAAGATAAGTTAAAAGTTAGCTAAATTTAAATGATTATAAATATTGCATGCAATTAGTTTAAGAGACAGTTCAGGGGATAGGGTTTGACAGAGGGAGTTATAATTATGGCATAAAACCCAAAGGTTCATGATCAGCATAATTAGACCTACATATGGGTAGACGGATAGGCCTAAAAGTACGGGTAGGTCTGGATGGAACGGCCAAGTCAATCTGACCCAAGACAGTTTGGGAGTCAACAGTCCAAGAAGGAGCTTGTGCACGAACATTACGCCATTGCATATTCTGCGATGGTGCAACGACGGCAGGTCGATAAGATTTAGCCTAGACCGGTAGGGTGGCAAGATTCTACCCGAGTCCCAGTTAAAGTTCCGAAGGGCAAAAATTAAAAATTGCTTTTGCACGGATTCAATAACAGCCTGCTGCTCTTTATACTGCGGGCTCCACACACCAGAACAATACTCCAATATAGGACGTACTAACGAGATGTACAGTTGTTTCGTAACGTACGGGTCGTCAAACTCCTTGGACCAACGCTTGATGAACGCTAAAACACCCTTAGCTTTATTTACAGTTGCAGCTATATGGGTGTTGAAACACATCTTATGATCAAAAAGGACTCCGAGGTCATTTGAACTCGAAATTCGCTCAAGGACATGATTTCCTAGAACATATGAGACAAAATGAGGAGCGCGACGGTAAAATGTCATAAGTTTGCATTTGGAAAGGTTCAGAAAAAGAAGATTAGTTGAACACCACAATAGTAGTTCACTTAGATCAAGTTGATCTAAGATCTAGAAGATTCGTTGGGAACCCTAATAAAGAGAGCTTTTGAATAAGCAGAGCATGGTTCACAGAATCGAATGCCTTGCTGAAGTCCGTAAAAACTACATCCGTCTGCAAACCAATTTGAAAACCCCGGTGGATTAGGTTAGAAAACTCAAGAAGGTTAGTCGATGTTGAACGATGTCTGAAAAAACCGTGTTGCGACGGAGATATCAAGCTGCAACAAAGATGTTGCAGTTGCCGGGTGACCAGGAACTCAAGAAGCTTCGGGATGGCGGAAAGCTTTGCGATACCACGATAGTTTTCAATGTTTGATCTTGAACCTTTTTTGTGAAGCGCAATGATGTAGGACTCATTCCAAATTACTGGGAGACAAGACTGTTCCAAGGAGAGGTTGAAGAGAAAGGTCAAGGGCTTGCAAAGGGACTGGGCACAGTGTTTTAAGATGCAACTTGGTACCTTATCTGGACCACGCAGAAAACGATATGTCCATAGATGACAAACCTTCCAGAACAACGCTTTCCTCGAAAAAGGGCAGAAAAATGCTGTTATCTTGAGGTAGCTGGTACGGATACGGAGTGGATGCGTTGTAAATATGAGACGAGTACGTTGTTTGGAAAAAGTTAGCGAATAAATTTGCAATACCAACAGCAGAAGCTTCTGTTTTGTTCTGGTAATGAAGGGACGGAGGAAAAACGTTTGACTTGCGCTTAGAATTAACGAACGAATAGAATTTTTTAGGATCACTACGAAAGTTACTACTACATTGTGAAAGGTAATGATTATAACACTGACTATTGACGGCAAGGAACAGAGAGCCAGCGGAGAAGTATAGAGCTAAGGCCAACGTGGAGCCCGACTTCTGGTACTTTTTATAGAGCCGGGATTTATTATTTTTTAAGTATGACAAATACTTGGAGAACCAGGGAGGCTTGGACGATACAGGTACAGTGATATCTGGAACAAACGTATTAAGGGCGGAGTAAATAGAACTATAAAACGAGTTAACAGTTGCATCTATGTTCGGGAATGAATAAAGAAACGACCAATCAACACGCGAGAGATGTAGATCTAAATCCATAAAGTTTGTTTTGCGAAAACACTTTATGTGACAAGGAGCCATGGAACTGTCAGCACCTCCAGATTGTGTACACTCCAGTGATATCAACAAAGTTGGATGGTAAGGATCTTCAGGGAGAGATATTGGGCTTGCTCTAGATACAGTAGCAAGAGAACCATCGTTAACAAAAAACGAGGTCAAGAAGTCTGTCCCTAATGTTTTTAACGGCATTAATTTGGACAAGGGAAATATCCGTTAGCCCATTGATAAAGTCATAATGGCAATTGGGAAACAACAGGTTAGCGTCATCACAAGGCAGCCAAGAAAGAAATGGGAGGTTAAAGTCCCCCATGACAATAATTCGATCATTGCACCCTAATGTAGAAACAACATAATTAATTGCTGAAAGGTGGTGTAAGTAAAGCTCATCATCAGACCTGGGAGGAATGTAAGAGCAGGTTAAATAGAAAAATGCGGAGCCAACACGAACTTTGACTGCAACAAATTCAATTCCATGAATGTTATTGAATGGGAATAACTCAGATGAGAAAACAGATTTAACTGCAATCAGAACCCCACCTGCAAAAGATGGGCGGTCCATTCTATAAATAGTGTAACTATCAATGAAAATTTCGGGATCATTGACAGAGGAGTTAAGCCAGGTTTCGGTAAACGCGATGGCATCGAAATCAAAGGACGCGCTATTAGTATGAATTTGACGCAATTTTCCCAGCAAACTGCGAACGTTCTGATAGTGCATGGAAAAATAGTACATCAGTTTTTTGGAGCATGTTCGGTAATTCTTGGATTCGAGTTCGAATCTTTGAGAAGGAACTCATGCACAATTGTATGCTCAGGCCATATTGACGGTTCTAGAGAACAGGATAGTAGAGAATCAGGGAGAAGAATTTTAAAGGATGATATGTTGCGCTTATGTTTAAATGTAAATTTAGTCACAACTATATCAACAGGCGAAGTGTTAAGTTTAGCGGCAAGATGTTGTTTAACATCCTCCGTTGTAGCCTCAGGAATAAGACGAGAAACAAATATTGCTTTCCGAGGGACCACTGCTTTAAGTTGAAGTCCCGAGCGAGATCGAGATGGTGGAGCCACTCCTAAAAGAGATCTCGGTACAAGGGCAGAGGAATTGGCAGCAATGGCTGTAGCAGGAATTGGAGTAGGAATTGGAGCAGGAATTGGAGCAGGTATTGGCAAGACGTCGTCAGCAACCAGCACACCCGCACTAGGAGCACTCACCGCGTCAGAAGTGACGGCCACAGAAACTGCAGGGATGGGATTGATGCTGTTGGGGAGTTGGGTGCTCGAAGGAAGCACATTGCTCGGTGTAAAGAACTCCGGAGCCACCGTTGGCGGATTTACAGACAACGGCGTGGCATGACTACACGGAAATGCTTCCGATGGATGAAGGTGGGAGGCAGGCGTACCAAACGGATTAGGTTGCAAGAGATTGGTATCATTATGCGGAATTTTCCGTCTAGGCGATTCGCTTTGTGTAAATACTTTTGGAAAGAGTATCATAGCCGAAACAGAAACACAAACAAAACCAACTAACAATAAACAGAGGCAGGCAGCCACTACACAACGAACATTATAATTATGTACAGCTTTTGCATAGACCCAAACAGGGGCTCCATCGAACGAAAGCCAAATAAACTCGGAGAAGAAACTGCATGCTCATCGTACATTGTACGATGCAAAACCCCGCCATTGCGACTGCCACTCTGGGGTATTACCGCACTGAATGGAGCTGTCTGCCATTAACTTTTATGACCAACACTTCGCAGGCCTCGACTTTGAACAATACGCGGATTGGGGGCGGCCCTGAAGGTCGCCGCGAATTGTGAAAATGCCAAACCCAAACCCAAACAAAAGTTAGACACGAGAAACTGCAGCGAAAGTGTAAATTACAAATTGGAATACAACCAATTTGCCACACTTTCATTGTGGGTATTGAATTGAATGGTTTTCTTGAATATTGAATAGTTTGAATAATTTGGGAAGCACTGCGATGATCCAGTCCAATCTACAGGGCTATGCAATGGTTGCACTTTGCTGATGTTTCAAGAACTGCGAATGTCACACAATGTATTTGCCAAATGGGCGTTTACCTGATAGTAAATGTGGGAAATATTTGTTCTTAACAGCGACGTTTAAGGTGTAACCCAAGAAATGTGCAATTGGAACACAAAGTAATTGGAGCACAGTACCGATAAGATGCGTCTTGCATTCTCAATAAATTAATCAAATGTTTGTAATAATAGGGATTTTCTATAGGCATCTTAGCACCGAATGGAAAACCGGGGGCTAATCGGTGATACCTTTGTGTATGTCCTCAGGGGGAAGACCTTTTTCCTGCTCTCGCTTACAATGCCATCCTTGTTCTCCTGCTCCCCTGCTCTCTGTGTAAGCTCCCCCTCCGTAGTTCTATTCGGTTGGGGCCTGTTTTCACTCCATTTGACACAAATGAACGGGGACCTTTGCACGCGTAGCCCCCTTCCCATGGCCCCCTTCGCCCATTCGTATCAATCAATCTGTATATGATGAATGGCAGATAGATGATAGAGCATTGAAAATCAATAGGAAAGGGCAGCGAATTCTTATAACAGGGTCGCTGGCTGATGGTGATGACGCAGCGATTGCTGATTCAGATGCTGCCCCGCCGATGTTGTTGATTTCTCGGACTCACTGGTGGCCAGATCTGGTGTGGGCCTGATGCTCCAATTTAGGTGTACCTACCGCGTATCATCGATGCTGGCATCCAAGTCCGAATTCGAAGCCATTGCGGGGGATCGTTTGGACAGATGTCTGTCCCGCAGAATATAGTATTTCCTACATATGTTTGTTTATTTGCCACACACTTGTTCCCTGTTTCGAGAATTATCCGCGATACCCCAACATGTGGCTGCTGGCTACTGGCTGCTGGGTTTTGGGCTTCGGAATCGCAGATGTTGCGGGAGATGGATGGCGGCGGCGGCCTGCGAGTGCAACATTTTATGCGAGTCTGTGCGTGTCCAAGGTCAAGGAGCGCAACTGCGAGGGAGCTCTCTCTTCCTTTCGCTCGGAGAGAAGCCAGAAGCTCTAGAAGCTATACACACATACACTCCGCGCCACACGAATAGCACCGAAAGTTATGGGAAAGCTACAAAAGCTGATTGGAGTTTGTTTTCTCGCTCTATAGCAGAATAAATTCGTTTGTTTTTGTATTTACATAATGCTAATCCGATTTCACAGACTAGGTTTGATTGAAAATGAAATCCCAATCAAATTCATGTTGCCATCCGCATGTTGCCAGGACACGAGACTTGTCCTCTCTTTTCCGTCTGCGCAGGTCCCTTTTGCACTCACGGAAACCAAAAGTGAAGCATACAGCCTGACCTAGTCAACGAAATCGTCAGAGAGAGGCGCCTGATATCAACATATGATAGTGGATGTTATGTTCAGAATAAATTCTCAACCATCTATCGGCATGGAAATATGGGGTATACTTGTTTTTGGAACTTATGTTATTTAAGATTTCCAAATATTTTTTAAAGTGTTTAAAAGGTCGCACGTGTGGTCTTGCAGTGCCACTTTTATGGGCTTCCTTTGCTCACATAAACATAAATTTACTTAACGCCCGACACAAACAGACAGAAGAATGCCTGAAATGTTGCCCTCCGGACTATCCGAGTGCTTTAAAGCAAAGAAATAAATGGTTCTTCAGGGTGGATCCAATAAGCCATTTGTACATATATTTCCTCCATGGGAGAACAACCAAACAATGATTACAAAAGAATTATGAACGAGCGGGATACTCAGTTAGTATGTGTGTTGATATCTCGCTCCCCTCTCTGCCAGATTTCGCACACTGCACGAGGAGGGGTGTGTGTGTGTGTGAGAGAAAGAGAGAGAGAGAGAGAGAGAGAGAGAGAGGATGAGTAAGCGAGTGGAAGTGGTGATCCGATCTGATCTAGAACCGGCAATCTGCCAGATATGGTCATTCTCTATGATTTTTTCGTAGCTACGGAGCAGAAGGGGGGCCAGCCGATTGCAACAGTGTGAAATCACAGGAGCCTGGATACAAAATGTAGCTGTTACAGACAGACGGACATAGCTATATCGACTCGGTTATTAATGCTTATCAAGAATATATGTCCTTATGGGATCGGAAACGCTTTCTTCTGGGTGTTACACACTAAAATACCTTTTGATGCTCTTTGAGTATTGGGTATACAAATAATTCCCAGCAAAAGCCAGCGGCAGAAGTTTGTTCTTTATATCGATTTCCTGCAGATCAAAGATCGCTGCCTGCCCGTTGATCTCTGAGTGTTTACTAATCGAAGCAGCCATCTCAATCCATTGCTCAACCTGCGAGTACTTACCTGATTTCGCTTAGGGAGGAGACTTCTTGAAGTTGAAACAGTATTGGGTACTACAACGAGACCTCTCGTGGGATCTCTGTGGCCTCTGATGTTAGTCGAATCGTTCGAGTTGTCGTTACATGGTTCGAAGGTCTTGGGTGGGTGATCTGAAACGAAGCACAAAGGCACACATTTAGTAGTGATGCAATCGAAGGTGTGGTTGTGGCCCACAATGGAACAATGCCAACACACAAGTTTTGTTATTGGAACTCCTGGTAAGGAAATCAATCAATACATTAGCCGGTCAATGGCCCAGAAAGCGAATTTGAACCCCGTGAACCCCATAGACAAAGTCAAACATCTCTGCTCCCCTCCAGCTCCTCATTGGCCAGTGATAAAGACGAAAATTCGACCGTAAATCTTGATTATCCCCGGGCACAGAGCCCCAGCCCCAGTCCACAGCAAGTCCAGCGCATTACGTAAGTCTGAATACCAAAACACAACGAGGGGGAACGTTGTGAGTTGCTGCGGACACCGCAACTCTACAGTTATACCCGATACTTAGTCAGTATGGCTCTCCTCCGGCAGACGCCGCTAATATTAAACGACACGACAAAGAGTGCGTGCGAGAGAGACAGAAAATCAGTCTGAGCGTGACGTCGGGCGCTGCGTAGCCAGTGCAAATTGATTTGTTCCTTTTGGGTATAAAAATGATCCGATCTGATCCAGATTCAGCAGTCTGATAGATATGGTCATTATCTATGATTCTGCGTTTTTAGTTTTCTCGAATCTGCAATATTGTGGATGCAACAGATTTTCGTCCTTTGTGGGGGCGGAAGGGGGTTGGGCGAAATTCTCAGATATACGTTTTATAGTGAGATCTAACAGAAGTGCGGATACCAAATTTGGTTACTCTAGCCTTAATAGTCTCTGAGATTTGTGGATGCCCCAGATTTTCGTCCTTTGCGGGGGCGGAAGGGGGTGTGGCGAAATTTGGACACGAAACGGTCAAGGTCCGATATCACAGGAGTGTGGATACCAAATTTGGTTGCTCTGGCTCTTATAGGTTCTGAGATCCTTGAACTCATATTTTGCAATTGGCAAAGCCGACCATGAAACCTGTGTGTTAGAGAGAGACAGAGCGAGAAAGAATGAAATTGTTTTCTTGATTCTGGCTATAATAATTATACGATCTGGTTGAGATTTTACACTCTAGAACATATAGTCATCCTCTACGACTCTGCGTTTTTGGTTTTATCGTATCTTTAAAAATGTGGATGCCACAGATTTTCGTCCTTTGTGGGGGCGGAAGTGGGCGGGGCGAAGTTTTGAAATATTTTTGTAGCAGTGACATATCACAGAAGTCTGGATCCAAAACATCGTTGCTCTAGATCTGATAGTCTTTGAGCACTAGGCGCTGAAGGGGACGGACGGACGGACGGACGGACGGACAGACGGACAGACAGACAGGGCTCAATCGACTCGGCTATTGATGCTGATCAAGAATATATATACTTTATGGGGTCGGAAACGATTCCTTCTGGACGTTACACACATCCACTTTTACCACAAATCTAATATACCCCAATACTCATTTTGAGTATCGGGTATAAAAACCGCTAAAATTAAGTTGCTGTAACTGTAGATAAATAAGATGTTATGAAGATTTGAGGTGATGCTGAGGATGGTTGTTAGTACACTGAAGATTGATCAACATGAAATTGGAGTAGAATAACTATACAGGGGTATTGGGAAGGGGGAACATATAGAGGTTTAAGGGTTAACACAAGAAATAGGCGAGCAGAGTTAACATGGTAGGGTGGGTAAACGCGGAGATTACAAGACCTAACTCCGTGCGGCGATGCATATGGCACTATTGAATTGATTTGTATAACACCTAACGGCCAGGTTAGCACCAGAATCTCTTGTATGTGCTTAGCTGGAGCAACTGAAAGATCCCCCCCATCCGACGAGCCCTAGCCGAAAGATCCCACACACTGCTAACCATAACATCTATGCAAGTTGTCTAGTTTGTGGAATGCGTCTCGAAAGCTACCACACCAGAACACCGGGACACATTACACCACAGGCCCATCTTCCCTAGGGCCCTACGGCCGTACGGCCCTACGACCTTGTGTGGGCAGGTGAAAGTTTTCCGTCCGTTCTAAGCCACTGGGCCTGGGGCCTTTCCGATCCTCATTTGCATAAGCATCTCCACCTGCAGTGGAGATCAGATCAACATTCATTTTCCAGCCCAGCTTTTATTTACCTGTTCAGCGGTGGATCATCACGATAAGAGTCATGGTCTGTCCGGTACCGAATGGGTTTTCCATGGCATAACAACAACAACAATCTACAAGTTCCATTGCTCTGAAACAGATTTCGATTGAAGTTAAGCCTTTCTCTGTCTATAGATCAAATGTACTTTATAGCAATTTTAGTCCCATCTGGAACATGGGAATTACAAATGTTTAACTTTAAAGCAGATTTGAATATAATGGATACTTGCTCTCCATTGCACTTGCTTAGGCCTTATCCAATTG
This sequence comes from Drosophila miranda, assembly GCF_003369915.1. Taxonomy (NCBI): domain Eukaryota; kingdom Metazoa; phylum Arthropoda; class Insecta; order Diptera; family Drosophilidae; genus Drosophila; species Drosophila miranda. The sequence goes on from NW_022881614.1 coordinate 27,744,323, forward strand.
GATTTGTATTTCCTCCACTCACAGGCTCGTTGCAGGCGAGGCTCCCTTTCGTGAGTAGATTCCCCAGTTCCCTGACGGGACCCTATCGACATTTTTGCCGGCCCATTTCTATGCAAATCAGCTGGGAACACGCACATCACACATCCCATCAGGAGCCAGGAGCCAGTCCTTGGATGGCCTCATACACTTATAATGGGGCACAAGCTTTCTATACGCCGCATGATATGCGATATGGTGGGTTATTCAAATTCAAGGGGTTAATGGGAGGCTAGCCCAGCCAAATGCTAAAATTCTTTGCGCCACGGGCTTGGCTTGGCAGGAACGTGACAAAATGAAGTCTGTTTTTATACCCGATACTCAAAATGAGTATTGGGGTATATTAGATTTGTGGTAAAAGTGGATGTGTGTAACGTCCAGAAGGAATCGTTTCCGACCCCATAAAGTATATATATTCTTGATCAGCATCAATAGCCGAGTCGATTGAGCCATGTCTGTCTGTCCGTCTGTCCGTCTGTCCGTCCGTCCGTCCGTCCGTCCGTCCGTCCGTCCGTCCGTCCGTCCGTCCGTCCCCTTCAGCGCCTAGTGCTCAAAGACTATAAGAGCTAGAGCAACGATGTTTTGGATCCAGACTTCTGTGATATGTCACTGCTACAAAAATATTTCAAAACTTCGCCCCGCCCACTTCCGCCCCCACAAAGGACGAAAATCTGTGGCATCTACATTTTTAAAGATACGATAAAACCAAAAACGCAGAATCGTAGAGGATGACTATATGTTCTAGAGTGTAAAATCTCAACCAGATCGTATAATTATTATAGCCAGAATCAAGAAAACAATTTCATTCTTTCTCGCTCTGTCTCTCTCTAACACACAGGTTTCATAGTCGGTTTTGCCAATTGCAAAATATGAGTTCAAGGATCTCAGAACCTATAAGAGCCAGAGCAACCAAATTTGTTATCCACACTCCTGTGATATCGGACCTTGACCGTTTCGTGTCCAAATTTCGCCACACCCCTTCCGCCCCCGCAAAGGACGAAAATCTGGGGCATCCACAAATCTCAGAGACTATTAAGGCTAGAGTAACCAAATTTGGTATCCGCACTTCTGTTAGATCTCACTACAAAACGTATATCTCAGAATTTCGCCCCACCGCCTTCCGCCCCCACAAAGGACGAAAATCTGTTGCATCCACAATATTGCACATTCGAGAAAACTAAAAACGCAGAATCATAGATAATGACCATATCTATCAGATTGCTGAATCTGGATCAGATCGGATCATTTTTGTAGCCAAAAGGAACAAATCAATTTGCAGTGGCTACGCAGCCCCCGACGTCACGCTCAGACTGATTTTCTGTCTCTCTCGCACGCACTCTTTGTCGTGTAGTTCAATATTAGCGGTGTCTGCCGGAGAGAGCCATACTGACTTAGTATCGGGTATAACTGTAGAGTTGCGGTGTCCGCAGCAACTCACAACGTTCCACCTCGTTTTATATATATAAAGAGGAGAAAAGTTTAGAAGAACAAATCAAATTATAAGCAAAGCGGTGTTTTTCTTACTTTTAGTGGTAGCTTACGTTTGGTTTTCCATCGCTGCAACAGGCTTGCATGCATTGATGTGTCCTAGATTAGATTATAATGTACAAAATTTAAATGCAAAAAAAATAATAATAATAGCAATAGTAGCTACGGTTGAATTCAGTGGGTGTGTGTGTGTGTGTCAATCATTTTCCTTGAAGACATCCGATATGGATATGTCTGTGCCTATCCAGGCCACGACATAGAATTTCAGAGGCAGCTGTATGTCCTCTGCCAAGGTCAAAAATAAGGTTTATCTCAAATTTTCGTTGTGCGGCAGAAGTTTGACCTCCGTTGGATAACTTTCGTCAATATTAAATTACACTGGAGAAACCGAGACCGACTGGCAAAGCTCAGACCCCTTTTGGCGAAGAAAAATTTTATCAGCCACTGTGAGGACCCATACTGGGACCCTCACATAGTAACAAGAATAATAATAATAATATTAATAATTGGATTACTCACAACCATATGCTATAGTAGTAAATAAGCTAGTTATGTTTTGCATAGCCGAAATCCCGCCAAACGGCCAGCTCACACGGAACAACCGCAAAGAAGACGGCGAGGAGAGGGAGCCATGCTCAGCCGGCAGCAGAGCGGAGCTCTTTCGGAAAAGTCCCGTTGGCCCGAAAACGAGCGCGAGGCGTGGCGAGAACGTCGAGCGACCGTAGCGAGAGAGGAGTCGATTCTGGGAAGTGAGCGAAGACGGAACGTCGCGGACATCGAAGTGAAGAGAAAAAAAAAAGTGTTGAACGGCCGCGCGCCAGAGAGGAGAGAAAAGCATGGAGGAGCTGCGGGAGCACAGGCGCCGGATCCGCGGGTGAGCTGGCCGCTGGCCAAGGTAGTAGTAGGAGTAGGAGGGAGTGCGAGGGGAACCAATCCAATAAAACTTCGATCATAGAATTAAGAACGCGTTGGCTTCCATTTATTTTCTCTGGTCGGACCACCGACTGCGGTCATCTCTCCCCCCCCTCCCCCCCCGTTTTCCTGACTGTTCTCGGTCACTACGCTCCCGCTCTGACTCTGGCAACAGGGTTTTACCCTGCTGGAGTGAGAAGTGGTACGCGTTTCGACAGAGGCGCCCCCCTCATCCTTTTCCTTCACCTCCCCGGACCCGCGGCCCACTTCGACCTTGGCAACAGGGGTTTTACCCTGCTGAAGTCGGGGAGTGCAGCGTCTCGGGTGAGTTTCGCGCCGCCCGGCCCAACGCCGCTTTCCCCCCCCCCTCCCTAATTTCTCCCGAAGGCCCCGTCGTTGACGGCGGCTCGGCGATCCCTGCGCCAACGACCCGCCTCCCCCCTCCAGTCTCAACGTCTCAGCAACTTGCAAATAAACTGTAGGTGACCCTGGGCAGACTGAGACTGACCCCAGCCTAGGATCACTACTTTACAGATGGCGCCCGAGCAGGGACTGTTGAGACAATTCAAACGATAGTTTTCTGGGGGGGATTTCACCCTTCGTGGCCTAAAGATCCACAAGTAGATCGCGTAGGTAGCGCCGCATCAAACCGAGGAGAAATTTATAGGGTATCAATAAGAAAATACGATACGAAGGTACAGGCCAGCAGCGAGCAAAGCGTGGCTGAAAAGCTGTACAATCCCCGTTAGCCGTCGGCAAATGAAGAGGAGAGAACGGGAAAGAGGAAATGAGAGAGGAAAACGACAGAATGAAAGTACAGCCCGCAGCCAAGCAAAGCATAGTGATGCCCTTCCCATGTCCAGCAGAAAGAGAAAAAAAAAAATCCAAGCGAAACACCAGCGACGAAGCAGCACGCAAAGCAGAACGAAAATTCGGTGGTCCCCGTTATCCTCAGGCAAAACCATGCGGGATCATAGCGCCCGGTACAGTGGGGAAAGAGCCAAGGGCAGCCAGACCTCTGTTACATCTCAGTGGGGAGAGAGGGGGTGAAGACCGGAGAACAGTTCTGGGCGTCGGCGGCGGGCATGAGCCGAACGACCCACGAGTATAATACATGAAATTATCCCTTTCTCATACTACCCGCACCCCCCGATCTTCGACTATTTACCTAACCATTCGCCCGCGGCTCTCTCGCGTGGTGTTCTCGGCCGACTCCGAGACGTCGACGTCGGCAGAGGCTCGGCCGTTCAGCCAGACCCAATATAAGCCGGGTTGTATACAACGCAAGAGACAGTCATCCTCAGCATTCGGTCAAACATACAACGTGTGAAACAGAGTGATCCCCTGCCTTCGATCAGTACACAACGCGCAAAATACAGTGGTCCTTATCCCGCAGCATACAGTGGTCCCTATCCCGCAGCATACAACGTGCGAAAGACAGCGATCCCCGCGTCTTCTGTCCACCTCGCGCTCCCCCCGAAACTGAACACGAACCAACGGATTCTAACCGGAACAATCCTGCAGAAACCAACGACTGAAGTACCCCTGAACAAGCGCGTGTTAATTGCCAGCCCCCGCGTCCAGGCCCACGACCAAGACGGCCCACCGGTAATTCACTACCGAATAGCCTCGCACGCGTCCTCGCCGTTTAAGGATTCAGAGCCCCGTCTTTCGCCGCGTCCTTAGCTACGTTTTTCGACTCCTCGGGCGACGCTCCAGACATTTGATCGTAGACCACGTGCAGCAACAGTGACCCGGACCAACTCAACATGGGAGTCAAGTGGATTTCGGTCAGGCGCAAGAACGAGTTGGAGATGAGAACGCGCGAACAGAACAATTAAAACGATGGTGGCGCAATACATCGACGGAAAACAGAACACTTGGGACGAGCTCTTGCCAGAAATCACGCTCGCGATCAACTCAAGCGTGTCCGATTCGACGCGATTCAGCCCCGCGTTTTTGATCCAAGGTGGCGAGCCAAGACTGCCAGGCGCCTTGTACGACGAGGTTACGCCAGGAACGGGAACTAGCATCGCCGACCCGGAGACCAGGGCACGACAGATGAGAGAGGTGTTCGAAATCGCAAAAACAAACTGCGACAAAGCATCAGAAGAGCAAAAACGACATTACAACCTCCGCCGTAGGGAATGGAAACCGGCTATTGGATCCCAAGTGATGTTACGTCGCCACACTCTGTCCAAAGCAGCCGAAGGCTTCGCCTCCAAGTTGGCCACGAAATTCGAGGGACCATACCGGGTGACCAAGTTTCTCTCTCCGAATCTCGTCCGATTACAGGGTCTAAACGGACGTAAGCAGCGATCAGCCAGTTTGAACGACCTGAAGGCGTTCTACCCGACCATCGACGAAGATGACGAAAAGACCGACCAGATCAGGACGGACAGTGAAGACGACCCTGACCGAACCAATATACAACAATCTTGATTACAACGCAGATCTACTCAAACCGCCACGACGATGCTGACACCCCGGATATACAGAGACGAAACCAATCAGGAACCCGGATATCTTGCGAGGAACGACGCACCGAACGAGGCGTGCGTGGCTGCTCCTCCTGGACACATCCGCTTCAGGAACCCGGATGTCCTGCGAGGAACGACGCACCGAACGAGGCGTGCGTGGCTGCTTCTCCTGGACCCATCCGCTTCAGGAACCCGGATATCCTGCGAGGAACGACGCACCGAACGAGGCGTGCGTGGCCGCTTCTCCTGGACACATCCGCTTCCGGGACCCGGACATCCTTCGAAGAACGACGCACCAAACGAAGCGGGCGTGGCTGTTCCTTCAAGGGCAAACCGCAACCGTGATTGTACCGAAGGGACCAACCAAGGCCGACATTTTGGAGATTCTCATTAAGTCTATAACCGCTCCGCCGCACTCATAGAGTATCAAAGTATTTCTTGCCTGTAGTCAACAAGTCCATTCCTATTCACAGCTCATCGAATGCGAGAGACCCCCGCCGTCGGAGAACTACGACAAAAGCCAGGCCGGAGCCCCCAGTCGACTGGGAGATCATCGAGGAACTGATTCTTCGCCCCACTCCACGAGAATTCCAAGTCCACCCAGAGGTCCTCAGCTGGGAAAATTTATGCGGCGACGTCGTAAGCTGGCCCCGCATCGACCAGATCATCGAGGGGCACGATTCAGACCCCGATCACGTCAATATTACAGGAGACGTAGCCCAGACGTACAGGGACCCAAGCCCTGGCAACGCCGCCAGAGCCACGTTCACCCATGCTCAGGGCCCCAGCCAGGTCAACCCCGACCAGGTCGCCGAAGACCACGCGCAGGGCCCTGGACACGCCACCGTAGGAGAAGCAGCCGACTACACCGCTCCGGGTCCGAGCCCCGACGAGGGGGCAGAGGCCATCACTATCCCTGACGGGCTGCCAGGTGCCACCGCACGCGGATACCGCCAGCAATTCGAGCCGACGGAGTTCGAAAAAGAGGTGCTCCGCTGGGAAGAGCCACCGCTTCCGGCACTCTTCGGGGCCCTTGATACGCTCAACCTTCTCGAACGGATAGACGGGTTGGACATCGCCCCCGAAGATGCAGGACTACCGGCCGTCAGCAACTTTGACGCCATCCTGCGTCCCGAAGACATCGCCACCGAAGATGCAGGACTACCGGCCGTCAGCAACTTTGACGCCATCCTGCGTCCCGAAGACATCGCCACCGAAGACGCAGAGCTACCGGACGCCTGCGATCTGGACGCCATCCTACATCCCGAGGGCGGCCGTCCGGAGATACCAGAAACGTCGACCCCCAACCCAGCCGTTCGTTGGGTGACTGGGGAGGCGGATTGGAGAGTACGTACGCCCGACGGCCGGCTGCCAGACACCCTGAAAGCCCGGCTCCTGGCACAACTCGTCAACCCGCGGCGTAAAGATGTCCGATTCTTGGCAGAGGCGGACAACACCTTCTTCCAGGTCCACATCAGCAAGACGAGCAAAGTGACTATTCGCTCACGGGCCCCCCGAAGTAAGGAGAGGGTGTGAGGACCCATACTGGGACCCTCACATAGTAACAAGAATAATAATAATAATATTAATAATTGGATTACTCACAACCATATGCTATAGTAGTAAATAAGCTAGTTATGTTTTGCATAGCCGAAATCCCACCAAACGGCCAGCTCACACGGAACAACCGCAAAGAAGACGGCGAGGAGAGGGAGCCATGCTCAGCCGGCAGCAGAGCGGAGCTCTTTCGGAAAAGTCCCGTTGGCCCGAAAACGAGCGCGAGGCGTGGCGAGAACGTCGAGCGACCGTAGCGAGAGAGGGAGTCGATTCTGGGAAGTGAGCGAAGACGGAACGTCGCGGACATCGAAGTGAAGAGAAAAAAAGAGTGTTGAACGGCCGCGCGTCAGAGAGGAGAGAAAAGCATGGAGGAGCTGCGGGAACACAGGCGCCGGATCCGCGGGTGAGCTGGCCGCTGGCCAAGGTAGTAGTAGGAGTAGGAGGGAGTGCGAGGGGAACCAATCTAATAAAACTTCGATCATAGAATTAAGAACGCGTTGGCTTCCATTTATTTTCTCTGGTCGGACCACCGACTGCGGTCATCTCTCCACCCCCCCCCACCCGTTTTCCTGACTGTTCTCGGTCACTACGCTCCCGCTCTGACTCTGGCAACAGGGTTTTACCCTGCTGGAGTGAGAAGTGGTACGCGTTTCGACAGAGGCGCCCCCCCTCATCCTTTTCCTTCACCTCCCCGGACCCGCGGCCCACTTCGACCTTGGCAACAGGGGTTTTACCCTGCTGAAGTCGGGGAGTGCAGCGTCTCGGGTGAGTTTCGCGCCGCCCGGCCCAACGCCGCTTTCCCCCCCCCCCCCTCCCTAATTTCTCCCGAAGGCCTTGTCGTTGACGGCGGCTCGGCGATCCCTGCGCCAACGACCCGCCTCCCCCCCCCAGTCTCAACGTCTCAGCAACTTACAAATAAACTGTAGGTGACCCTGGGCAGACTGAGACTGACCCCAGCCTAGGATCACTACTTTACACCACATTGTGGAGATAATGTTTTTTATCCCCAATCGGCCGACTAATTATTTCGAATTAAATAAAACTCGGCGCAGAAATAAAATTACGATATGTTCTTTAATGCGTGACATCCAAATTGCAAGTGTGGCTTGCCTGCCCTTTACATTGCCGCTCCGATCGCTAAGCGCAGCTTCGCTCGGCCGACGTCGGTAGGCAGACGCAAAGCGGAGATAGCGAAGAGCGAGCTGGCAGAGAGCGTTTAGCAGGGCAAGCAAGCGCAAAGCTTTAACAAACAAATGAGTGACATAGACATAAGTAACAAACAAAATAAGCGGCTGAGGGCCAAGAATTAGGTGCTATTTGGCAAGCAGCTAATCGGCTGGGTTCTGCTCCGAACATTCACCCCCCGTTGGAAGGCAAAGGCTTTCAGCAGATCCATCCTGAAGGGGCAGAACCGCTATTTTTCCAACGGCCCTCTTGAAGATGCTTGCTTGGGCGCAGCTGGCGGCTACGCTGGGATGATCGTCGCCTTCTTTACGAAGGCGGCTTGTCGTGACTACGTCTTGATCATCGGGAACCTCTGTAATTGCATAGAATGGCAGGAAATTTGGCAATGTAGAAACTGTTGAAAGTTGAATTTCATTTGGCGTGGATATGTAGGTTTTTAATATATGGAAAAGTTCGCGCTGCAGTTCCTGATTCTCCGATCGCAGTTTTTCCACTTGCACCTGGCACTCGAGCAGCTGCTTCCTGCATTGCTGCTCTAAGTTTTGGTACTCCAGCGTTGTGGGTCGAAAATCGTCAATAGAGATGCACGAGGAATTTTCAAAAGCGGTTAAAGCTTCACGCTTATTCTCCGAGCTATCAATTCTTCCTGATACTATCCAACCAAGTTTTGTCTCCTGCAATGTTGGCAATTGGGCTGATAGTCGAATCTGTCCGACGCACATTAAATCGAAGAACAAACCAGAACCTATCAACAGATCGATACGTTGGGGCTTGGAGAAATTAGGATCAGCTAGTTTTAGATTATTCGGCATTGGCCAATCCTTTGCGTCTACGCCGAAGTTAGGCTGCATTTCCGTAATTGAGTTGGTGACAATTGCAGCGAAGGAAGCTCGATAGCTTGCGTCCTGGGATTGTACAACTATATGTACAGACTTGCTCGAAGGTAGAATGGAATCTCCGATTCCAGAGATGTGAACATAAGACGAGCGATGATCCAACTGCAACTGATCAGCAAGTCTAGATGTTACAAAGTTTGCCTGTGATGCAGAATCCAAAATGGCACGACATGGGATAAGTGCTCCATAACGATCTGTTACATGGACGAGGGCAGTAGGTAGCAACACGTTCTGGCTAGGCTGAGATTTCTGGATCGAGGGGGGAGGGCTAGAACACCCGCTTGCTAGAAGCACAGTCGCGGCCTCTTGCTGGATCGATTCCTCGGCCGGTGAAGAGGAAGATGAAGCACCAGTTCCCGATGGAATGTGGAGTAGCGTGTGATGTTTGGCCTGGCAATGCCTGCAAAGTCCTGACCTGCACCTCTGCAATTCATGGCCTTTGTTGAGGCAGTTCAAACACAAGCGGCTCTTCTTTGCTTCTTTGTATCGTTCAAACGCAAAGAGATTCAGGAATGCCTGACATCTAGATATGTAATGCTCGGAGGAATTGCAATGGTTACATATGGGGTTAGGATGGTCGTTACTGGAGGTGATAAGGGTGACAGGTTTGTCTTCTCCCACCTGTTGACTAGGACTTGTTGCCATGGCTGATCCTAAATTCTCCAGCATCCGACATCTCGCTTCCAAAAATGAGGCCATGCTTGACCACCGAGGCAATCCTGACGTCGGCAAGTTCTCTTCCCATTTCTCCTTTGTTTTGTGGTCCAGTTTCGTGCCTATGATGAAAATCAGCAACCCATCCGAAATCTCCTGCGGGGTCGCCAAGGTCTTAAGTGCACGCAAGTGCGAATTGATTTTGTCGCTGAGCGCGCGCAAGCCGATAGCCGAGCCCTTCTCCACCCCTTGCAGCCCGAAAATAGCCTTGACGTGTGCCTGAAAATGTAACAGTTTATTATCGAATCGCAACATTAGTAAATTCAACGCCATGTCGTAATTCTCCTCAGAAAGTTCCAAGGAACGAATCGTATCCAGCGCAGCACCATCTAGACATCCACGAAGATATTGGAATTTTTCGATGATTGGTATACGATGGTCTTTGTGCACCATTGTCGAGAACATCGAGTGGAATTCTGGCCAATCCATGTAGTTCCCACCGAATCGCGGAAGCTGCAACTCGGGCATTCGAGAACGGCCTATACTATTATAGGAGAACAAAGACGAATTCCCCTCGAGAGTATGCCGAGCCGTTGAATTGGCAACATTTACCGTGCGAGCAGCCATCAACTCCCGCGACAGCCTGGACCTAACCTTGACATAAACATTCGAAAAGTCCAGACGGGCATCATGGGCTAACTGCAGGAAATCCAGCCTTTCAAGGCTCGTTTGAGCGGCATCGAGCTTGAAGTTCTGCCTCATCTAACTCGGCAAGCTCTTACTCGGCCTTGTGCTTGTAGAAATCTACATCACTCGGCATTGCTGCGTTCGCGACATTGGTAGGCTCAGGTGCTGCCATGTTGAGGTTTTAAAAGAGTCACTCAGCACGATTCCGCTTTGTACTCCGCTTGTGTGTATTAGTGAGTTCGCTGCACTGCCTACCGCACTGCACTGACCGAATTGTCGCGACAGAGAAATTAATAGCCAGCAATGCGTGTATGTAGGTGTATGTAAGTGTGTTTTAGCACCGAATTGTGCTTAACCGCCGAAAATTTGCTAGGGCTAACGAATGTCGATCGCGAATGATTATTAATTGACACTGCAACTCAGAGATCACGTCGGGGTCACCAAATTTTATGTGGAGATAATGTTTTTTATCCCCAATCGGCCGACTAATTATTTCGAATTAAACAAAACTCGGCGCAGAAAAAAATTTACGATATGTTCTTTAATGCGTGACATCCAAATTGCAAGTGTGGCTTGCCTGCCCTTTACATTGCCGCTCCGATCGCTAAGCGCAGCTTCGCTCGGCCGACGTCGGTAGGCAGACGCAAAGCGGAGATAGCGAAGAGCGAGCTGGCAGAGAGCGTTTAGCAGGGCAAGCAAGCGCAAAGCTTTAACAAACAAATGAGTGACATAGACATAAGTAACAAACAAAATAAGCGGCTGAGGGCCAAGAATTAGGTGCTATTTGGCAAGCAGCTAATCGGCTGGGTTCTGCTCCGAACACACATGTCAAAGCGGGGGGTTATGTAATTACCGTTTGGGGCTTGAAACCGGGTTTATCTTTGGAGAATCACTGATCTTTCGGCTTTTCGGCACACTGATCTTAATTTTTGGGGCAGCTTGGCATGTGCACCCTACTTTCGACGATTTATTGATTTCAATTTTTCTTTTTTTTTCAGACACGTGTATAACCTTTTATTCTTTTCTTTTCTTTTATCTCGCCGTACCACCAAACTGACCTTCCACAATTTAGTTCCATGGATCGAATGATCCAGCGCTTGAGCTTTGATTTTGTTTCTTCATCCCATTCTAAAGCACAAGGGCTAGATAACCCACCAAGATAACCCAAAGCTCGCTCTCCCGTCAAAAGCTTTCGCTTTATTCCCGTTTATTCCCTTGCATGCAGATAAGTTACAGCTCTGTGCACACAAATAAGTCCATCCAAATATGGGCCGTCACACCACAGGTTATTTTTAAGCTGTTCTACTTGTTCAAAATAAGCTGGAAAACGGTCATCTTTTAAGTTACGCACTTTTGTAGGTCTTTGGCATGGAACTTTCCTATCTGTTGACCATCTTCTTCTAATTCATAACAGTGGTTACCAAACTTTCGAACTACAGTTGCCTTCAAGAATTTAGGAGCTAATTTTGCATTAAATGCCTTGATCTTGTTACTTTGGTCAAAGTTTCGTCTATAGACGTGTTCGACGAGTTCGAACGTAACGTATCTTGTGCGCAAATCGTACGTTCTCTTATTGGTTTGATATGCCTTACTGATGTTTTCCATGATCTTGTTTCTAACAATTTGCAGTTTGTCTGTAGTCAAAATATTCTCGCCCTCTTTAAGCATTTCTATCCTCCTCAGCAATTCATAGTTGTCTGCGTGCGTTATCATATGATTACCAAACAACGCAAAATATGGTGAAAATCCTATTGCGGCATGATGTGAAGATCTCAAGGCGAAGGATATCTCACCGAGCTTATCGTCCCATAGCCGTTGGTCTTTCCCTAGATAAGCCCTGATACCAGATATAATTGATCTATTAAGGCGCTCTGAGGCATTAGCCTGTGGACTGTAAATTGCAGTAAACATATGCTTTATCCCATACTTCTGCATGAATGCCTGAAATATATTCGACTTGAACTGGCTTCCGTTATCAGTTACTATAACTTCAGGTATACCGAATACATGGAATATATTTGTTTTTAAGAATTCTATAATAAAGTCTGCAGTGAATTTCTTCAACGGCTTCAAAAAATGAAACTTTGTTAGGTGGTCCAAAACAACAAATACTCCTATATTTCCCTGCTTTGATCGAGGGTAAGGTCCTATGAAATCCATATAGAGCCGTTGGAATGGTCGCTCAGAGACTACAGGATTTCCCATTGGAGGCTTGAGAGTTATGTTTGGGGCTTTCACTTGTTTGCAAACTTCACATCTCGCAATAAATTCTTTGACGTCTTTTATCATATTTGGCCAAAAAAGATTTCGACGAAGCTTTTCCAACGTTTTTCCGATGCCACCATGAGAACTATGAGGAGGCGCGTGTGCATTATACAATACAGACTGTGTCAATTCTGATGGTACCCAAAGTTTCCAGCAGTTTGACTCTGACACTGAGTCTCCTTGGTAAAACTGAGTTCGCCTGTAAATGTAACGATCTACAATTTTCAAGTCTGGCAAACGGCTTTGATTCTCTGTAATTGTATCTTTTAACTTGGTATAGCTATTGGACCAGAAGTGAGGCGATTGTAGGTCGACTTCAGGCAACACCACTTCTATTTCGCTTATCTCTTCAGTCGGTAGTCGAGAAAGGGCATCTGGGACTATGTTCAAGCTTCCTTTTCTGTGTTCTATTTCAAAATTAAAATGCTGCAGTTTTAGTGCCCATCTAGCCAGTGGGCTATCCGAAGATTAATTGCAGGGGGAGAAGATCTCTTCGAGAGCACTCACAATGGCTCCAAAACAATGATGGAAAGTAAAAGTTTGTTTTCGGAAGCTCCGGAGCTCGATCCGAACTTGGATTCTGAACGGGTTTCGGCTGCTCTTGTTATTAATTTTATGCACTCAAATTCGTTTTGTATCTCCCATCTGGATCCATAAAACTTAATTGAATTTCGTATTTCATTTCGGTTCAGTTTTGCTTTGTTTTCTCCCAATTTGAGCCAAAAAAAAAAACCTAGAAACGAGAACGCAAGTGAGTCGAATTCCAGACTGGGGACGATGCCAAGGAATGCAAAACGACGGAAATGGGAATATTCCAAACATTAAGGAAAGAAATAATCAACGAACACTTCCCCCTTAGCCCCAAACGAAAGGAAAAAGCTATGAAAATAATTGTCGTGAATAAGTAGATGATGATTTCATGCGACTCTGTTGGAAGGACACCCACGATTGATGTCTCTCCCCACAATATATCCATTGGAAGCCATTCTATAGATATTTTCGATATAGATGTCACAGTCAGCATCCGCTAATGAGCTCCGCATCACAGCTAGTACGAGGGCTCCTCGATTGAGTGTGGAAAAGTGTGCTCTTCCTTCTTCCAGCTGCTGCTCACTTTCGCACTCTATTTTTTCCAGATTCGTATGTAGGTCAGTTCAGACGCTGGGTTACTGAACTCCCGTCCGGCGGTCAAATGTATTTAGGGTATTTGTCACATACCCGCACTCGCACTCGCAATGTTGTGGGGGAGACTGTGAGGGACTTCAGTGTGGGGTAAAGCGACACTCCAATGCCAAGACAGTCCGTCCCGTCGCCAGCTGGAAAAGTAAAACTGAAAAACTGTGGAAAACCACACGACCACAACATGAGAGCCAGACTCGAACCGCTCACAAAAGCCTTCAGCCTTAAGCCTTAAAAATAATAATAATCCGAGTATCTGGCCGTTTGTTTCGTACTTCAAAGTGTCTGGATTCGTTTAATAGGCAGTTCTGGGAGTCCCTCAGCGGAGGTGCCTCCCAGAAGACTTTCAAGTTTCGTTGCAAAATATGGACAAAGTCATCATCATCGTTGGGAGGGGGGGGATGGGCCCACAAAATTAACATTTTCTACTTCTCCACTCCGTCTCTCTGTCTCCGTCTGCCTCTCTCTTTCCATCTTGCGCTTGGCAGAGTTTGGGTCCCCTTCCCTTCCCCTTAAAACAGAACTTGACACTTCAGCGGGGGTCCGTCCGGCACAAATGGCTGAAGAGCTGTTCAATAAAACGGAGAGGCAAGATTCCCCATCTCATTTCACTTACTCTACTCTCACGAAACAAGAACTCGTTTCTGTTAATTGTTGCGTTAATTTTTATTCTCTGCAGCCGAAAAAAAAATATTAAGAATCATGTGGCCCCTCACTCACTCTTGCCACACTTAATATGCTCTGATTGTGCTTCAAACATGATCTTGGGGCTGGAACGATCCCATTCGAGAGCCGTTTGTTGAGTACTCAAGAGCTTATCGATGGTTTTTCCTTGATCCCGGCATTGGAAAATAGGCAGAGCTGAACTCTGGAGGCAACCCACTGGCTAATACCAGTTAGTCACAGTTTTGATGGCCGTTAGTCATTCACCTGAGCATGGGGAACGAAGGAGCATCATCGGTGCTCGTCGGGGCTTGGGGCCACGATCCACAGCCGAATAACCGATGAGCCATCAAATAGAATATCGCAAGGCCTGCCCAATCGACAATGAAACGAGTCTGAGCCGGCTCACGGTTATCGGGCCAGAGCCAGTCCAAAGTCAATGGGGCATGAGCAAGAGTAGCGGAAGCCCGAAGCGAATCCACAAATTTTGTCGGCTCCCGAAGGGTTCCTGCCGCAGGAACCTGTTATGAAATCAATGCCAGAGTGCACTGACCTCGACGGAGGCTCGGAACATTGTCAATTCATTTGCCATTGCGGTGGGTCAGTCATCAAATGTATCCTCCCGTAATCCCAACTAAAAAATGATCTAAAACTATTGATTGATTCGTTTGGATTTGAAATCCAATCTCTAACTGGCAACTTTTCGTCGATGGGCAGCTCTTTTTGCATACGCATGGAAAAGCCAATCCCAATCAATGAAAAGCTAGTGAAAAATCAGAAAACAGAAGCCGCAACAAGGTGGGGAACACAGTGGGGAACAGAGGGGGAAACGGACTGAAAACACAGCGAATTCCTGAGCCCGAACGCTTGAGCAATTTGCAAGCATGCTGAAAATGAAATTCAATTGCGAAATTAAGTTTCATTGGATTTAATTGTTGCAATGATCGGATCGAGCAACCGTACAAGCCAGGCGTCTAATCAGAGCCGCCGGAGCGTGAAATCCGATGAAATGATTCTCTCTCTCTCTCTGTCGTTCAATGCCGATGGGATCTCATTTCACTCTTGAATGTATTGTTCTATCAAAGGGTGTGGTCCCGTCTGGATGCTGTTGATCTGAATGTTGATCTGATTTCTACGCACTTCCAGGCATCGAGTGTGCAACGGCTGCCCACTGCAGGTGGAGATGTTTATGCAAATGAGGATCGGAAAGGCCCCAGGCCCAGTGGCTTAGAACGGACGGAAAACTTTCACCTTCCCACACACGGTCGTAGGGCCGAAGATTGGGCTATCCGAAGATTAATTGCAGGGGGAGAAGATCTCTTCGAGAGCACTCACAATGGCTCCAAAACAATGATGGAAAGTAAAAGTTTGTTTTCTTAAATCGAACAATGCGGCGAGTGATGAGTTCATGAATAAATTAACAGACGCGACTCGGAGCTCCGGAGCTCCGGAGCTCGATCCGAACTTGGATTCTGAACGGGTTTCGGCGGCTCTTGTTATTAATTTTATGCACTAAAATTCGTTTTTTATCTCCCATCTGTATCCATAAAACTTAATTGAATTTCGTATTTCATTTGTAAGGAAGCGATCCTGGGCTGGGGTACATATCTCAGTCTACTCCAGGGTCGAAATTACAGTAATATTTATAATTTGCCGGCACTCCGTATTTCGTACCGACGATGTGGGACGGGGCAGCAGTCCCGCGGACGGGAGCGATCGTAGCGTGGGACGGGGCCGTTGGTTTCACCGAGAGCACTCCGGTTATTGCCGAATAGCGCCTTCAGGACCCCACCGAACTCAGAATCAATACGGAGGTCTTTACTATGCGATAATACCGACAGGTGTCGCCGAGAGTACCTAGGCTATCGCCGGACAGTACTTACGGGACCCCGCCGGCCTGAGAGTTACTACGAAGCGGAAAGGGGGACTATGCTATGCGGGAATACCGACAAGTATCGCCGAGAGTACCTAGGCTATCGCCGGACGGTACTTACGGGACCCTGTCGGCCTAAGAATTACTACGACGCGGAAAGGGGAACTTTGCTATGCGGAAATACCGGCAAGTATCGCCGAGAGTGCCTAGGCTATCGCCGGACGTCACTTACGGGACCCTGTCGGCCT
The DNA here is from genome assembly GCF_003369915.1 of Drosophila miranda. NCBI lineage: Eukaryota > Metazoa > Arthropoda > Insecta > Diptera > Drosophilidae > Drosophila > Drosophila miranda. The sequence continues at coordinate 27,760,446 of NW_022881614.1, forward strand.
AAAAATTACTACGACGCGGAAAGGGGAACTTTGCTATGCGGGAATACCGACAAGTATCGCCGAGAGTACCTAGGCTATCGCCGGACGGTACTTACGGGACCCTGTAGGCCTAAGAATTACTATGACGCGGAAAGGGGGACTTTGCTATGCGGAAATACCGACAAGTATCGCCGAGAGTACCTAGGCTATCGCCGGACGGTGCTTACGGACCCTGTCGGCCTAAGAATTACTACGACGCGGAAAGGGGAACTTTGCTATGCGGGAATACCGACAAGTATCGCCGAGAGTACCTAGGCTATCGCCAGACGGTACTTACGGGACCCTGTCGGCCTAATAATTACTACGACGCGGAAAGGGGAGCTTTGCTATGCGGAAATACCGGCAAGTATCGCCGAGAGTGCCTAGGCTATCGCCGGACGGCACTTACGGGACCCTGTCGGCCTAAGAATTACTACGACGCGGGAATACCGACGCGTATCGCCGAGAGCGCTTAGGCAATCGCCGGATAGCACTCACGGGACACTATCGGGCTAAACATTACTGCGAAAATCTTTATCATACAGGGCAGGTATCGCCGAGAGGGCTTAGGCAATCGCCGGACAGCCCCTTCGGGACCCAGGGAACTACGGGGATAAGGCGAGACACCAACAGGCGTCACCGGGGGCGCTTAGACGATCGTCGGATAGCGGCCTCGGGACCCTGCGGGGTCACAAACTACGGGAGGGAATCATGCGGAGGGAACGCCGACAGGTGTCACCGAGAACGCCTAGGCAATCGCCGGACAGCGGCCTCAGGATCCTGTCGGGCTACGAACTACTGGATGGAAGCACGCAGGCTCGGGCAAGAGGCGGGAGGAAGGGCAGAGAAGATGAAGCCCGGGGCCTCCAGGTTCCCTAGTGTATAGATTGTTGGTGGTCGGGCTATGTTTCTGTTATATTCGTTACATTTCACTTTATTCTCTCTTGGTTCCCTACCTATCGCACCGCTCAGCAGCCCGTATACACGTCTAGAGACTAGCTTACCCCTGAACTCCCACGCTTGTACTCGTCGAAAGCCTCCTCTTCCCCGTGGGTGCAGCGTAGATGCAGGATCTCCTCTCCGTAAGTGTAGTATCGATGCAGCGTCTTCGCCCCGTAAGCGTCGATGCCGGATCTTCCCCGTGTCACTGATAGCGTTGGCGTGGATCCGGGCCGCCACGTGTTTTTACTTTTCCAAGCCACTCGAATTTTTCCGCGAACACGTCGTTACTTCGCTTTAGTTTTCCGCGTTTCTCTTCTGCCGTTGCTGCTGTGGGCTTACCGTTTCGGCGCTTCGTTGCTGCGTCGACGCTGGCAGCTTATCTTTTCGGCTCTTGGTGTATTCCTCTCTCTCTTTGGCTTCCGCTGCGTTGTTGTTGTTGGGTTTTGTTTCTTGGTGTATTCCTCCCCGTTTCTGTGTCGATGCCGTTAGGTTTCGGTTCTTGGTGTATTCCTCCCCGTTGCTGTGTCGGTGCCGTTGGATTTCGATTTTTGGTGTATTCCTCTCCCTCTTTTGCTGCTGCTGCGTCGTTGTCGTTGGGTTTCTGCTTTCTCGGTGTATTCCTCGCCGTTGCTGCGTCGATGCCGTTGGTTTTCGGTCCTTGGTGTATTCCCCTCTCTCTTTGGCTGCTACTGCGTCGTTGTTGTTGGGTTTGGTTCTGAAAAGCCAGTGGCGTCCGCCGTGATCGCGACTTGCCCCCCTTTAAAGAAGATAATAAGCTACGTGGGGCTTAGAGACCCCTCGGGCCGTATAATATATAAAATTAATACCATGTAGCCTTCGTGGCCTTCCCCCTTCCCCCTTCCCCCCTTAACCTAAAACTGAAAAGTCAATGCTTAAACCTAGAAAACGAAGAAAAGTCAAAATCTTAATTCAAATAACGTAGGTCCGGGTCCCTCCAGTGGGAAAATGCCGGCGAGCTGATGGGCGGAAAAATGTGGGTGGAGCGTACGCGGGGGGTGCCGAAGAGTGACGGTGACGGCCCGGCTGCGGGTAATTTTGATGCGAAAGCAAGTGCCGTCATGGACCTCCAGTCGCCGGACTGCCAATCGGTAGGCGCGATCGCGTAAGAATACGGTGATGTTGGATATGAGGTCCCGGGGCAACCGCCGACCTGGCGCGTTGGTCCGCCATTCGGGGGGAGCCTCTGCCCATTCCGGGTATTCCTGCACCGCAGCTACCGGAGTCGGAGGATCTGCAGCAGGTCGGCCATCTCACCATACTTCAGCGGGAGGCTCTCTTCGGAGTCGAAGTCAACTACTCACTCATCGGGACGTTGTGGGGGTAGTCATCTGACACCGATGGGTTGGCTGGTGCCCACTGCTGGTTCGCCTGGGGCGCGAAGCCCAGGCTCATGAGGGACCTACTCCTTCCCCTGCATCGCTTGCGTGGGATACGTCGGAGTAGTGTCGTCCAGCACCGTCCCCGGATTCGTCCTCGTCGTGTACTGCTAGAGGGGTGGCTGCCCGACCTTGACCGGCCAGGTTCCACTTGCGACCACGGCTAAACTCGCAGTTTTCCATCGTTTGCCTTGATGAACCTGTAGTCGAGGTTCACGGTAACTGGGTTAGTCGAGTCTGATCTTCGAAAAGGGTTGCGTTGTCGACCGGCCGCGGCATCGGCTAACGGGGCGAGTTGATAATTCGTTGGGGGGGGAGGTGCGAGTTGGTCTACCTTGACCCGCTCATGTCCTTCGGGGCCGTGGTCTTCCAGGCGTAGCGGGTCGTGGTGTAGAGAGATGCTGGTTTCCCGTGGGGTCGTTCGCTCTGATTGAGCCGCACTGCTGGGCATTTCTGATTTGGCTCGCGTCGATCGTGTTATATTTTTAGCGCCGCCGGGTCCGTCTCGGTCGGGGCTTAGATGCGTTGTCCTTGTATTGCTGCTGGGTCTGGCGTGGTCGAGGCTTCGATGCGTTGTCCTTGTATTGCTGCTGAGTCTGGCGTGGTCGAAACTTAGAAACGTTGTCCTGAGGTTACTGCTGGTTCTGGCGTGGTCGTGGCTTAGCTCCGTTGTCTTGGTAGGCATACTCTGGGTGGTTTTCGAGGCAGACGGACTGGCCCTGGGTGTGTCCAGCGGTGTCGCAGTCGTCTCCGTCGAATCTTCGTTGATGGTTCTGGCGCGGTCGTATCGAATCGTGGGTTGGGTTCGGGTGGCGTTGCTGGGTCTGGCGTGTTCGAGATCCTGATGCGTTGTCGTGGGTCCATTGCCGGGTCTCGCGTGGTCGAGGCTTCGATGCGTTGTCCTTGTATTCCGGCTGGGTCTGGCGGGTTCGAGATTCCGGTGCGTTGTCACTGGTACATTGCTGGGTCTGGCGGGTTCGAGATTCCGGTGCGTTGTCACTGGTACATTGCTGGGTCTGGCGTGGTCGAGGTTCGGGTGCGTCGGCTTCGTCCGGTGGGTCGCTGCTGGATTGGTCGAGTGGGTAGGAGCAGCGGATGCAGTCGCGGGACTTTCGTCACTAAAAGTAACCATGCGGGGCCGAGTCGAGGATGATGTGGGGATCGGGTTGGTTTCCCGGATCGCCCGCTGGGTCAACTGCAAGTACGCTCGTCCGCATTGTATTATGGCCTGGACGCCGCAAAGGAAATCGAGCCCCAGTATGATGTCATCCACTACCATGGGTAGGATTAATAGAATCACCCGCGTTTCCTGTTGATCCAGACGTACCTTGACCGAAACTGCTTGCGTCACCTCCTTTGCTGTACCGTCCGCCAGGCGGACGGTAGTCCTTATATTCCGTGCGTTCCCTCCGGTACTTACTTCATGAGCGATGCGTTGACTGACGAACGACCGCGTTGCTCCCGTGTCGAGGGTAGCTGTGAGCGGTACTCCTTCGATGGTTACTAGCGCGGCGATCCTGCCTCCTTCCAAACTTAAGGGATGAGTTACTCCTGGGGGCCCTGGAGGTATGTCTCCGATCGGATCCATGACGAGCGGAGACTCGGCCCGTTTCCCGACTCGGATAGCCTACAGCAGTCGATCGTCCGGCGGCCACACTGCCAACAGAATAGCACTCGCCGATTACTGCATGAACTGCTGAAATGACCTTCTTCCAAGCAATTACGGCAGGCCCGGCGTGTGTTCACCGGCCGGTCTCCATCCTGGGTCACTACGCGGCTTGCCGTCTCGGCGCTCCGGGAGGGCCCGGTGTCGTCTGGAGGAGCATGCTGTGGGGTGGATGATCCGGGTCCTTGGTATGATGGCGTTCTGGCTTTCGTATTTGGGCGGTCGTTAGCTGGGTGGGTTTGTTCGCGGTCCCGCGTTGTCTCGTACGCTACTATCAATTGGGTCAGTTCTCGCAACGTTTTGAACTCATGTCTAGGGTGAACAGTTGGTATTCCGGCCGAAGGTTCTCGTAGATCCTGTCCAGCTCCCTGTCTGGAGTATACTGAGCTCGTTGCATCATGAGTCGGAGGTCGATCAAGTAGTCCTGAAAGGCTTCTCGGGGTCGTTGGCGACGGGAGCGGATCGTATATTCCAAGCGCTGAAAGTATCGCGGGGGTAGGAACAACTCCAAGAACTCCTTCCGGAACTCGGTCCATGGCTTGCCTTGCATCTGGAACGTCCTTAACCATCCTTCTGCCTTGCCAGTTAGTAGCCCGGAGATGGCTCGCGGCTGTTGTGCTGGGCTTCCGCCATATGAGTCGACCCTTTCTTCCAACCGTTCGATGAAAGCCAGCGCATCCGAGTGCCCGTCGAACTTCAGACCCCAATTGCGCAGCTTATCGGCCAGGGCGGCGAAGGAAATTTCTTCCCTTTCGGGTCGCGATGTTCCGGCTTCCTCGGGGAAGCGGTGCTGGTGGTGATTGTCACCATGTCGCCGGTCAGTCGTGGTTTCAAGCCGGCCAGAGTCGCCGTGAGCTGCGCGCGGGAACTCGGGAATTATGATAGATAGAGGCTGCTCCGCACATATCCCTTCCTTCCGCTCTCGCTGACTCGGTCCCGGCGACGGGGACGTGTTCCTCGGGCTTCTCGGGCTGGGCGCGCTGTCGAAGACCATTCCGAGCTCTTTGATCCGTTTTTCGATCCCAGTCGGATGCTCACCGCGCGGCTGCGCAGTTCGTCCACTGTCCCGGTTTCACCGAGGCCGAATTCGGCGGCGATGGCCTGCAATTCGTCCTTGCGCCGATACGAAATCCACTGTACCCCCATGTCGAAGCACGGTGGTCGAACTGGCACTTCGAGGTCTTTCTCGTTTCCGACGGTAGTATCACGTATTGAGCCTCCGGTAGAATCTTTTTTTAGGTCACGCACTGAATACCGGAGTCCTTGGGGCTAGTCACGGAAGCACGGCGTATGTACGGTTAACACGGTTGTCCAGTGGAGGCGTCCTTGGCGTCCTTGCTGCTTGGGGTCCTGGTCGATAGTCCTTGCTATCGTTGTCCTTGGAATTGTCCTGACTGTTGATCCTTGCTAGGCCGGTCGATAGTCCTTGCTATCGTTGTCCTTGGAATTGTCCTTGTGGTCCTGGTCGTGCTGGGTTCGTTGATTTAAGCGTTGGATCTCGTCCCGTGTTGATGGCTGAACGCTGACTGATCACTTTGAAGGCCGATCGTTTACTCTCCGCTATCGTTTTGTAGGCCGGGCCTTGAATGATCGAGCTGAAGACCGGGCGTTGACTGCTCGCGCTGGGGGCCGGGCATTGACTCTTCTCGCTGCGGGCCGGGCGTTGACTATCCTCGCTGAGGGCCGGGCGTTGACTATTCTCGCTGAGGGCCGGGCGTTGACTATCCGCGCTGAGGGCCGGGCGTTGACTATCCTCTTCTGGGTCTGAGTACGAAATATATAGCCGGGCTGGTTGGTCTTCGGGAGGATTCCGACGCTCGCTCGGCCTCTACCGCTCACGACTCGCTGCTCGCCGCGTACGTGTCGCTCTCTCTCTAGCGATTTCTGCCCAGCTTCGGCTCGGTTCTCTTTCTCTGCCGCCTCGCCGCGGCGCTCTCCTCCTCGTGTGGGCGCAGCGGCCACGTGCTGACGCTATTGCTAGGGAGGTTAGGGAAGCCAGCCTCGGCTGTACGTGAATAACGGGCGACTGTACGTGCGGTTTTTTTACAGAGATATACAGCTATTCTTGTCCTAATGATTCCGACTGGCTGTGCTTGCGCATGGTACAGTCCCGATTCCCCCTGCTACTCTTTCTTCTGATCGACTGTTCCACTTAGCGCCCCAAAACATAACGGAATCCCGGAGTCTCTGCTCGGGCGCCATCTGTAAGGAAGCGATCCTGGTTGGTTTCACCGAGAGCTCTCCGGTTATCGCCGAATAGCGCCTTCAGGACCCCACCGAACTCAGAATCAATACGGAGGTCTTTACTATGCGATAATACCGACAGGTGTCGCCGAGAGTACCCAGGCTATCGCCGGACAGTACTTACGGGACCCTATCGGCCTTAGAATTACTACGATGCGGAAGGGGGACTTTGCTATGCGGAAATACAGACAAGTATCGCCGAGAGTACCTAGGCTATCGCCGGACGGTGCTTACGGGACCCTGTCGGCCTAAGTACTACGAAGCGGAAAGGGGGACTATGCTATGCGGAAATACCGACAAGTATCGCCGAGAGTACCTAGGCTATCGCCGGACGGTACTTACGGGACCCTGTCGGCCTAATAATTACTACGACGCGGAAAGGGGAACTTTGCTATGCGGAAATACCGGCAAGTATCGCCGAGAGTGCCTTGGCTATCGCCGGACGGCACTTACGGGACCCTGTCGGCCTAAGAATTACTACGACGCGGGAATACCGACGCGTATCGCCGAGAGCGCTTAGGCAATCGCCGGATAGCACTCACGGGACACTATCGGGCTAAACATTACTGCGAAAATCTTTATCATACAGGGCAGGTATCGCCGAGAGGGCTTAGGCAATCGCCGGACAGCTCCTTCGGGACCCAGGGAACTACGGGGATCAGGCGAGACACCAACAGGCGTCACCGGGGGCGCTTAGACGATCGTCGGATAGCGGCCTCGGGACCATGCGGGGTCACAAACTACGGGAGGGAATCATGCGGAGAGAACGCCGACAGGTGTCACCGAGAACGCCTAGGCAATCGCCGGACAGCGGCCTCAGGATCCTGTCGGGCTACGAACTACTGGATGGAAGCACGCAGGCTCGGGCAAGAGGCGGGAGGAAGGGCAGAGAAGATGAAGCCCCGGGCCTCCAGGTTCCCTAGTGTATAGATTGTTGGTGGTCGGGCTATGTTTCTGTTATATTCGTTACATTTCACTTTATTCTCTGGTTCCCTACCTATCGCACCGCTCAGCAGCCCGTATACACGTCTAGAGACTAGCTTACCCCTGAACTCCCACGCTTGTACTCGTCGAAAGCCTCCTCTTCCCCGTGGGTGCAGCGTAGATGCAGGATCTCCTCTCCGTAAGTGTAGTATCGATGCAGGGTCTTCTCCCCGTAAGCGCAGCGTCGATGCCGGATCTTCCCGTGTCACTGATAGCGTTGGCGTGGATCCGGACCGCCACGTGTTTTTACTTTTCCAAGCCACTCGAATTTTTCCGCGAACACGTCCGACTCCTACGACTGCTCCCAATCGACTTTTTTCATCCACGTTTTTCTTCTCCAGCCTCAGAACTCTCCCGATCCAGCGCCAGCGTGGGCGGCCAGCGTCGTCATTCTCGCGGCGGCAGAGGGCTGGCGCCGTCGTTCGGCGTCTACGCTGCGCCGGTGACTTTTGCCTCTCCTTTTCGCTGCTGGCGCGTCGTTACTTCGCTTTAGTTTTCCGCGTTTCTCTTCTGCCGTTGCTGCTGTAGTCTTACCGTTTCGGCGCTTCGTTGCTGCGTAGACGATGGCGGCTTATCTTTTCGGCTCTTGGTGTATTCCTCTCTCTCTTTGGCTTCCGCTGCGTTGTTGTTGTTGGGTTTTGTTTCTTGGTGTATTCCTCCCCGTTTCTGTGTCGGTGCCGTTAGGTTTCGGTTCTTGGTGTATTCCTCCCCGTTGCTTTGTCGGTGCCGTTGGATTTCGATTTTTGGTGTATTCCTCTCCTTCTTTTGCTGCTGCTGCGTCGTTGTCGTTGGGTTTCTGCTTTCTCGGTGTATTCCTCGCCGTTGCTGCGTCGATGCCGTTGGTTTTCGGTCCTTGGTGTATTCCCCTCTCTCTTTGGCTGCTACTGCGTCGTTGTTGTTGGGTTTGGTTCTGAAAAGCCAGTGGCGTCCGCCGTGGTCGGCGACTTGCCCCCCCTTTAAAGAAGATAATAAGCTACGTGGGGCTTAGAGACCCCTCGGGCCGTATAATATATAAAATTAATACCATGTAGCCTTCGTGGCCTTCCCCCTTCCCCCTTCCCCCCTTAACCTAAAACTGAAAAGTCAATGCTTAAACCTAGAAAACGAAGAAAAGTCAAAATCTTAATTCAAATAACGTAGGTCCGGGTCCCTCCAGTGGGAAAATGCCGGCGAGCTGATGGGCGGAAAAATGTGGGTGGAGCGTACGCTCCCTCAATAATTGTCGTGAATAAGTAGATGATGATTTCATGCGACTCTGTTGGAAGGACACCCACGATTGATGTCTCTCCCCACAATATATCCATTGGAAGCCATTCTATAGATATTTTCGATATAGATGTCACAGTCAGCATCCGCTAATGAGCTCCGCATCACAGCTAGTATGGGGGCTCCTCGATTGAGTGTGGAAAAGTGTGCTCTTCCTTCTTCCAGCTGCTGCTCACTTTCGCACTCTATTTTTGCCAGATTCGTATGTAGGTCATGAGCGCCAGACTCGAACCGCTCAAAAAAAGCCTTCAGCCTTAAGCCTTAAAAATAATAATAATCCGAGTATCTGGGCGAGGAAAGATATCTACAAATACGGCCGTTTGTTTCGTACTTCAAAGTGTCTGGATTCGTTTAATAGGCAGTTCTGGGAGTCCCTCAGCGGAGGTGCCTCCCCAGAAGACTTTCAAGTTTCGTTCCAAAATATCGACAAAGTCATCATCATCGATGGGAGGGGGGGGATGGGCTCACAAATTTAACATTTTCTACTTCTCCACTCCGACTCTCTGTCTCCGTCTGCCTCTCTCTTTCCATCTTGCGCTTGGCTGAGTTTGGTTCCCCTTCCCTTCCCCTTAAAACAGAACTTGCCACTTCAGCGGGGGTCCGTCCGGCACAAATGGCTGAAGAGCTGTTCAATAAAACGGAGAGGCAAGATTCCCCATCTCATTTCACTTACTCTACTCTCACGAAACAAGAACTCGTTTCTGTTAATTGTTGCGTTAATTTATATTCTCTGCAGCCGAAAAAAAATATTAAGAATCATGTGGCCCCTCACTCACTCTTGCCACACTTAATATGCTCTGATTGTGCTTCAAACATGATCTTGGGGCTGGAACGATCCCATTCGAGAGCCGTTTGTTGAGTACTCAAGAGCTTATCGATGGTTTGTCCTTGATCCAGGCATTGGAAAGTAGGCAGAGCTGAACTCTGGAGGCAGCCCACTGGCTAAGACCAGTTTGTCACAGTTTTGATGGCTGTTAGTCATTGACCTGGACCGCACATACTCATAAAGATTGCAGCGAGCCGAGCATGGGGAACGAAGGAGCATCATCGGTGCTCGTCGGGGCTTGGGGCCACGATCCACAGCCGAATAACCGATGATCCATCAAATAGAATATCGCAAGGCCTGCCCAATCGACAATGAAACGAGTCTGAGCCAGCTCACGGTTATCGGGCCAGAGCCAGTCCAAAGTCAATGGGGCATGAGCAAGAGTAGCGGAAGCCCGAAGCGAATCCACAAATTTTGTCGGCTCCCGAAGGGTTCCTGCCGCAGGAACCTGCTATGAAATCAATGCCAGAGTGCACTGACCTCGACGGAGGCTCGGAACATTGTCAATTCATTTGCCATTGCGGTGGGTCAGTCATCAAATGTATCCTCCCGTAATCCCAACTAAAAAATGATCTAAAACTATTGATTGATTAGGTTAGGTTGACCCGGACGGCCCTCAGAGGGGGCCCCACATAGGCCAGTATGGCCCTTAGTTGTCCGGATAGGGGGGGGGGGGGGGGGTATGAATCAAATGTATCCTCCCGTAATCCCAACTAAAAAATGATCTAAAACTATTGATTGATTAGGTTAGGTTGACCCGGACGGCCCTCAGAGGGGGCCCCACATAGGCCAGTATGGCCCTTAGTTGTCCGGATAGGGGGGGGGGGGGGGTATGAACCGTCGCGGCAGTGTTTAGTGGGTTTTGAAGTCCTCGAGGATCGAGGTATTTTTCGCATAGGCCAGTAGTTGCTGTGGCGTCCTCTTGGAGGCATCTTCCAGTGATGCCAGCACTGGGGCGCCCAGGTACTTCCTCCTTGCCCTTAAGAGAGCAGGACAGTTGCAGATGAGATGTTCCAGGGTTTCGGTTGCCCCAGGTTCGTCACATTTCCTACAACTGTCTCTGTTTGTGATGCCTAGCTTTGTTGCATGCGCCGCAGCCAGGCAATGGCCCGTTAATATTCCCACTAATAATCTGCAGTCCTTCCGTGGTAGGTGCAGCACGTAGTGGCTGAGTTTGTCATTGCGTTCCTTGCACATGATTTTCGAGGTTCTGCAGGCGGTGGTACTCCTCCACCTACATTCGGTTTGTGATCCGGCCTGCTTTTCTAGATCGCTTTGCAGCGTTCTGAGGGAGACAGGCACGTTCTCGGTTCTCGTATTCGCCAGCCCGACGCCTTCCGCCGTCTCGTTCCCTTCGATGCCCTGGTGGCTGGGAATCCAGTAGATCCGCACTGACTTTGTCGTGCTTAGGGTATCTAGTGCCTCCCTGCTCGCCAAGACATTTCTGGAACTGACTGCGGACGACTGCATGGATCTTATCGCCGCTTGGCTGTCGACGAATAGGTTGACCGCATCGTGTGCTCTTTCAGTGAGAAGAGCGACTTCCGCTGCTTTCCTGATGGCAAAAACCTCTGCCTGGAATATGCTACAATGGTCCGGTAGCTTATATGACAGCCTTATCTCAGGGTCTGTACAGTATAGGCCCGCTCCTACTCCTCCGTCCATCTTGGAGCCGTCCGTATATATATTGAGGTGCTCCGTTTGGTCTCTTCCGATTTTCCAGTCTTCAGGTCCCAAGGATGCAGCTGTTTTTACGTCGAGGCATGTTTGGGGGGTCATGTAATCAGTTGATCTGTTCATTTCCCTTCCAATTGAACTATGCCCGTATTCTTGTGGCGACATATTTCCTGAAGCGATGAGGCGTTGTGCTGCCTTTCCTGCAGTCAGACGGGCGTGGATGTCTAGGGGTTCGATTCCAAGTAGGGTTTCGAGTGCTTTTGTTGGGGTTGACCTCAGCGCCCCTGTAATACAGAGCAAAGCCTGTCGCTGAGTCCTTTCCATAAGCTTATGATACGTTTTCTTTCCAGTAGCTTGCCACCACACTAAGACTCCATACAGCAGAGTTGGTCGCACCACCGAGATGTAAATCCAATGCATCAGAGCCGGAGATAGGCCCCATGTGCTGCTGAGCATCTTCTTGGATGCATAAAGCGCAATGGTGGCCTTCTTCACCCTTTCCAATACATTGGGTTTCCATGCCAGTTTACTATCCAGTACTGTGCCCAGGTATTTGACTTGTGTTTTTGGGGTTAGCCTAGTTTGATTGATCTTCGGGGGGGTCCATATCGGTACCTTGTACCTCTTGGTAAAGAGGATGAGGTCCGTCTTGTCCGCGTTGATACTGAGTCCTACTTCTTCCGCCCACTCGCGTATCTCCCTGAGTGTTCGTTGCATTAGTGAGCTGAGGGTCGATGGGCAAACACCCGTAATAAGTATGCTTATGTCGTCCGCATAAGCTGTTATTATTGGGGCCTTCCTTTCGTATCTCTTGATGAGGTCGTCGACCACCAGATTCCACAGGAGGGGCGACAGGACTCCACCCTGGGGTGTGCCTCTGTGTGCCTCTTTCACCATGGAAGCGGTGCCCCACTCCGATTGCACCCGTCTGCAACCTAGGAGGTTCCTTATCCACAGGTTGATTGCTGGGTGTGTATTAGTTGCTACCAGGCAATTTGTTATTGCTTCCGTAGCCACGTTGTTGAATGCTCCGGAGATGTCCACGAATACTCCCAGTGCATACTTTTTATTGTGAAGGGCTTTCTCAATGGTAGCTACTACCGAATGTAGTGCGGTCTCCACCGATTTCCCTTTAGTATAGGCATGCTGGTTGGTTGACATCAGTCCCCTACCTCATTTCTGATGTGTAAGTCCAGCAGCTTTTCTAGCGTTTTTAATATAAAGGAGGTAAGGCTTATCGGTCTATAGTCCTTGGGACTCGCATGGCTGCACTTTCCTGCCTTTGGGAGGAAGACAACTCTCGAGGTTCTCCATTGGATAGGGATATAGCCAGTACTTATACAAGCTGTGAATATTGCGGAGAGCCATGGGGTAATCGCCTCTTTGGTCACCTGCATCATGGCTGGGAATATCCCGTCAAGTCCTGGTGCTTTTGTGCCCGCAAAGGAGTCTATTGCCCAGTGGATTCGCTTGGTGGTTAACAAATCTGTTGGGGGGTGTTGTTCCTCGGTTGCTAGGTCCTGGTGCTCTTTGGCATCAGCGACCTCGGTGCAACCAGGGAAATGTTCCTCCATTAGTGCTGTTAGGGCTTCGTCACTGCCCTCTGTCCACTGTCCGTCATCTAGCTTTAATTGGCTTTGTATGGTAGGCTGCTTAGAGAGCAGCTTCCGTAGCCGTGCGGTTTCTGGTACTTTCTCGATGTTGGAGCAGGAGCAAGGAGGAGGATTCCTCATAGACGATCCTTCGTTCGCTTGTTTGGCGATCTTAAAGAATTCCTTGAGGTTGTCCCTTTGAAGAGAGAGATCCCGGCTCCACCAGAGTGGCTTGGACCTCTTCTTCGTCTTCGAGGGTTTGCACGATGTGTGGTAGGCGTCCAGCAACGCGTTGGATAGGGTCTCTAGAGACTTCTCTATGTCCTCCGCGGATTTCATTGTGCCCGGACTCGCGAGCTTCGAAGTAACTGTCTTTTTAAACTTTTCCCAGTTTGTATTCCGGGGGTTTCTATAGACTATTACCTTCGAAGAATGTTTGAAGTCGCACTTAAACTGAATGTACTTGTGATCTGAGAAGGAGGCTCTTTCAAGGAGGGTGGGCATTGGTGGGCATTGGCATCCGTCCCGATGACGAGTTGATAGTTTTTGGTGCCGGCTTCTGTCACCAGGCTCCTGAGTTCGTCGGGTGGTGCGGGTCTGTCGTGAGCCATGTAGCAGGAAGCCACCAGAAGGCGCTTTTCCTCGCTTTCCAGCATCACAACCGTCAGGTCATCCGTGCTGTAATGAGACATAAGGTAAGCATGGATTCCCTTTCGTACGAGTACGACGGTTCTGTTCCTGCTTACCGATGTTGCGTAGAACAGTTTGTGATTTGAGGACTTTAGTCCGGCCACTGAATTGCCTGTCGCAATCCAGGGCTCCTGGACTAGAGCTATGTCGGCGAGCCCTTGCTCCATGGCGATGAGGAGCTCCGCCGACGCTACCTTGCTTTTATGCAAGTTTAGCTGCAGCACACTCAGCATGGGTGGCTGGCTCACTTGCATCCGACGGGTTGACTACTAACGTCAGGTCACCGTCTTCCTCGTCTTCGTCCTCAAGCGCAAGACCCTGGGCGGCCTCCACGATGGACTCGAGACCTAAGTCCTTTTCCACCTCGCCTACCTGCAGGGTATGCGCGTCCTTGTCCTCAGGGTGGCGCTTTTTCAGGCGCAGGTAGACGCTACCCATGCCCCACGCCATCTTCCCGAACTTGGGATACAGCAGATCCTCTGCCTCCTTGTTTATTTGGAGGATCACACATTGGCCCCCTCGTTGGGTAGTGGGCTACCAATGTGTAGGATCCTCCAATCGGTCGTTGGCACGTCCGCGTTTTGCCGCTGAAGGAGCTTCAGCGCTCGGTCTCCCTGGATTGTGATGGGGAAGAGTACCTTCGCCTTAGGCTTGGACGGGATAAGCTCCCGGTCCACAACCTCCAGCTTGGCCCCCTCCCACATCGCCTCCAGTTGGCAGACCGTACGCGTCAGCCACCTTAGGGTTGGATCGTCGTTGCACTTTAGGATCTTAACCCCATTTAGCCACCCAGCACCATCGAACGGGGGCATAGGGGCCGCGGGGTCTTCTTCCATGTGTGCAAACAGTGCGTCGACGAGACGCGCGTGCACAAGCTTCCACTGTGCCGCTGACATCTTGCCGTTTTCCTCGCTCCGGTCGATGAGTGCCACGATCAAATGTCGTTTGGTCACATCGCTGACCTTCGCGTTCGATTTCGATGGCTTCTTGGCCACTTTCGGTGGAGGGGCTGCACTCTTGGGCCCGCGTTGCCGCTTGCTCGCCGGAGTGTCTTTAATGGCACTCTCAGTCGAGCGTTGCCTCTTGGTGGCCATCATCTCCTCCACCTTATTGGCATATTCGCCATTCGACGCCCTCATCTGTGGCATCTGGGCGTAATGTAGTCGGCCCTCCTCTACTCGCTGCTCGGCCCAGGCTAGCTTGACCTTCTCCTCCTGGGAGATGTCTACTTTACCTTGCAACCGGCTTTTGATATTGAGGGCCGCTTTGTATTGTGCTTTGGCCTTCATCCCCTCCTTGGAACGCTTCGGCCCTTCCCTACGCAGGGAGCTGGTGCCTGGTTCCGGTGAGCGGAGAAGGCTCTCTTCCTCCGTCCTGCTCATAGAGAGCACGCTCTCCAGATCCGTGTCTGTGTCGACTACGGCATCTGTGCGGCTCAACTTGCAGGCTGCGGAGTGAGTTGTTTTTGTTGTTGTTGTTGTGGCAGTAGCTTTACAACTGACTTGGCCTGCTCCCGCCAAGTCTGAGGTGTGACCGCTGGCGACACGCAGAGAGGATTGCTCCTCCCCGTGCCCGCCGGTGGTAGCAGTCACGCTTCCCACCGACGTTTGGGTTGACATCCCAACCCGTGCTTTCTCCTTCTTCGCCTCCATATTTGGCCCGAGGGTCCATACTGGTTAATATTTTTCGGGGGGACCACCCCTAGCGTTTAGGCCTGACCGCCAGGCACCTCTAGCCATGGCCCTGGTTCGGTTCCCCGACTTTGAATCGGGAAGACGCCGGACCATAGCCTTAGCTAGACACTGCATTACCCCGGACAGAGCAAGCGACAGTGCATTACCCTTGTCCCGGGTAATGCAGTGTCCATTGCCCAGCCGGCACCCTCGTGGAGGGTTCAGCTAGAGGATTTTCGCCTAACCTAACCTATTGATTGATTCGTTTGGATTTGAAATCCAATCTCTAACTGGCAACTTTTCGTCGATGGGCAGCTCTTTTTGCATACGCATGGAAAAGCCAATCCCAATCAATGAAAAGCTAGTGAAAAATCAGAAAACAGAAGCCGC
The DNA here is from genome assembly GCF_003369915.1 of Drosophila miranda. Lineage (NCBI taxonomy): Eukaryota > Metazoa > Arthropoda > Insecta > Diptera > Drosophilidae > Drosophila > Drosophila miranda. The sequence goes on from NW_022881614.1 coordinate 27,775,811, forward strand.
AACAAGGTGGGGAACACAGAGGGGAACAGAGGGGGAAACGGACTGAAAACACAGCGAATTCCTGAGCCCGAACGCTTGAGCAATTTGCAAGCATGCTGAAAATGAAATTCAATTGCGAAATTAAGTTTCATTGGATTTAATTGTTGCAATGATCGGATCGATCAACCGTACAAGCCAGGTACAAATCAGCTCAAATCAGACGCGTCTAATCAACCGCCGGAGCGTGAAATCCGATGAAATGATTCTCTCTCTCTCTGTCGTTCAATGCCGTTGGGATCTCATTTCACTCTTGAATGTATTGTTCTATCAAAGAGTGTGGTCCCGTCCGGATGCTGTCCGTTCGCGATAAATGACTGAGGGAATATCTACGAGGTCTTATCGACTGTGGGTCAATGAATTCTTGCCACACCATTCATAGGTCGTCTCTCCACTTGACCGTTTCCTGCACGTCCGTAGCTGATAAGGTCGAAAAAGGGAAAGTGAATGAATCTTTTATGAAGAAAGTAAATCAGAGTTTGGTTTTGTTTTGGGGGAATTTGGAATCCAATTAGTCTTCGAAAGTGTTTTGTATGACAAGAAATTTCAGGGAAATTTCCATCCTGAGGATGGATCGTCTCCAACTTCCTTCTGTGCATCCGTTTGGCGCTCCAGTATTCACATAGTACTAGATATACACCCATCTGATATCTTTCCGACTGAACATAATGACTTTGTCCCAAATGGAAAAGAAGGCAAAAAAAAAACAGATGATACTCGTACATGTCCGCTAATAGCGTACAAATTATAAAAGAAAAGCATCAAAAAGATTGGCCAACATTAATGGCTAATCGTTTTAACCTTCTGCGGAGTATAAAAAGTGAAATGGCAAGCACTGGGTCTCCATCTGTCACTCCTCCCGGACCCAGAGCCGGAGCCGGTGCCGGACATGATCTTGTCGAAGAAGTTCGCGTTGGGAGTGCAAAAGATTAGAGCGGCCAGTAGAAGGTTTTTCGCTTTTCTTCATTTCTTTGCCCTAATGAAAGTTGGAGAGAGGAGACTGGAGTGGAGAGAGGAGGGAGGAGAGAGGGAGAGAGAATGAGAAGACGACAATTTTTCAACATTAACCCAAATAGAAGTAAAGCAGCCGAAACACAACAAAGCAAAGAGGCAAAAATAGAGGTCAAATGTGGGCCATTGTGTCGATTGAATATTTGATTTTATCCGTCCGAATCCGAGTTCGAAACCTTGTAATTATTCAGAAGAAAGAATGGTTAAAAGAAAAACACTCTCCCACTTCCACTCCCACGAGCCCTAGGTTGGCTAGGCTAGGTTCTTGGCTAGGTTTCTGTTTCTGTTTGCCACCGTGAAGGTCTTTACAGGCTCGTCATCGTTCTGGTTTAGGCACTAGACGATTCTCAGATACACCCATACATACGTAACTACCGTCTATAGTACATATATAGCTTGTTGGCAGCATAACAATTTGTATGTGTGTCATTGTGGCAATTGATTTGAATCGCGTGCATGCAACCTGATAGACCATCGTGAGTGGTGTGAATATGGAATACTTGATATGTATTTATGTATTTTTGTTTAGCGTTTTATGCCTTGTTACTGTTAGGTGGCTTGCGCCGCGAATGGCTAATGAGCTGGCCAAAACGGTTCGAAGTACAATTATACAATGAACACTTCTGAGGTGGTACCCCTACCTACGGAATACCTACTTAAAGGGTCATACGGTCTAAAGGGTCTGAATTTGTTGGGGAATATGTCATTAAATGTATATTCAAATCGCTATATCACAGCGATGCCTGTTTTAAAGATGTTTGTGAGTTTTCCTTTTTGAAAATGGCTCTGAATGCGAAATGCCTGCGAGTGAGTTGCGTAATCATTGCCATCGGCTGGATCATTGGGACCATATTTACCGCCTCGTACCTAGTTCAGGCGGGTCAGTTCGGGCCCCGCCCACACAGTGCGACGGCAGATTGATCAGTCCCTCGAATACCCACAGATACGGAGTACCCCATAGTTACTCTTACAATGGCCATGTCTGATTTTGTGACGACGGCTGGCTCGATTCTGGGACTAATTGGAGCCATCAAGGACATTCCATTGGCGTTGCTGCTTTGGCTATTGACGATCCTGATCTCCCGGTGCCTGGAACTTATATTGTTCATGATCTTCCATTTGGAAAAGAAATGTCTGTCCGCGTCGGTCTACATGGCGACCGATAGTGCGCTTTCATTAATACTCTTCATTTCGGCAATGCTATGTAAGCGACCATTGGGTCTCTAACTCTTGATATTAGCGATAGTTTTGTTGCAGGTGTGACGGCCATGTCGATATTTGTCATCTATGAATACTACGGCTATCTACGAAACAAGATTCGGTATAATGACGAATGATATGTGTGAAGTTTTGTGGACTATATGTACATATAATATAAGTATTCCTCTATCCCCACACCACCCTACTCTGGTTTGAACTCTTCCCTTGAATCGATTTATAAAATGGCAATCTTGCTGCACTTCATAGATGGACCCATGAGATACATATATGTACATATGTATGTACTTTGTATTTCTGGAAGGAACTTTTTCCAAGCCAATTGTGTTTTCTGTGGCGCTTACCACTTTCCCTCTATTAACTCGGCTCAAATGAGCGAAATAAGCTCCCCTTGCCGTCGTCGCCGCCGCCTCCTGTGTTGTGATTAATGGTTGCGTTACCATTGGGATTTAGTGCGCGACTGACTTCGTCTTTGTCTAAGGTGGTGGTCGGTACCCATAGCCCAGCCCAGCCTCCCCTCCCCTCCATCCAAGCAACTACCTGTAGCGGCATCTCTCATGCTTTTTATACCCGATACTCAAAATGAGAATTGGGGTATATTAGATTTGTGGTAAAATTGGATGTGTGTAACGTCCAGAAGGAATCGTTTCCGACCCCATAAAGTATATATATTCTTGATCAGCATCAATAGCCGAGTCGATTGAGCCCTGTCTGTCCGTCCGTCTGTCCGTCTGTCCGTCCGTCCGTCTGTCCGTCTGTCCGTCCCTATTAGCGCCTAGTGCTCAAAGACTATAAGAGCTAGAGCAACGATGTTTTGGATCCAGACTTCTGTGATATGTCGCTGCTACAAAAATATTTCAAAACTTCGCCCCGCCCACTTCCGCCCCCACAAAGAACGAAAATCTGTGGCATCCACAATTTTAAAGATATGAGAAAACCAAAAACGCAGAATCGTAGAGAATGACCATATCTTTAAGACTGCGGAATCTGAATTGGATCGTATTATTATAGCCAGCATCAAGAAAACAATTTCATTTTTTCTCGCCCTGTCTCTCTCTAACACACACGTAGCATAGCCGGCTTTGCTTAGAGTAAAACATTAGCGCCTAGATCTCAGAGACTATAAAAGCTAGAGCAACCAAATTTGGTATCCACACTCCTAATATATCGGACCGAGACGAGTTTGTTTCAAAATTTCGCCACACCCCCTTCTGCCCCCGCAAAGGACGAAAATCTGAGGATATTCAAAAATCTCAGAGACTATTAAGGCTAGAGTAACCAAATTTGGTATCCGCACTCCTGTTCGATCTTACTATAAAACGTGTACCTCAAAATTTCGCCCCACCCCCTTCCGCCCACACAAAGGACGAAAATCTGTTGCATCCACAATATTGCAGATTCGAGAAAACTAAAAACGCAGAATCATAGATAATGACCATATCTATCAGATTGCTGAATCTGGATTAAATCAGATCATTTTTATAGCCAATAGGAACAAATCAATTTGAAGTGGCTACGCAGCGCCCGACGTCACGCTCAGACTGATTTTCTGTCTCTCTCGCACGCACTCTTTGTCGTGTCGTTTAATATTAGCGGCGTCTGCCGGAGGAGAGCCATACTGACTTAGTATCGGGTATAACCGTAGAGTTGCGGTGTCCGCAGCAACTCACAACGTTCCCCCTCGTTCAATTACGTTTTAGTGTTTGAATTTTGCGCCATAGTTTTAAATGCCGAAACCATAAAAGTGAGCATGTGTGCAGAAATAAAACTACAAAATAAAAGACTGTGCAGCTCTCGTTAGCAGCTACAACAACTCGGCCATTATGGTTAGGCGCATGGAGACGAGAAGAGGCCAACTGAAATTTGTTTCAAATTTTCGAAAACTCACTTTGCCATGGCGGAATGTATTAGTCACGCCACCTGCCGCAATCCACCCTGCCCACAGCCTACTGTACTGTTAGTACCATTACTAGGCAACCAGACTCAAAATACTATCTGTATTTGCTAGACCAAAGCCATAGACAATAATTATGCCAAGGGCCCAGATTAATTCAAGGTCGTATGCAGATGTTCTTTGAAAATAAAGTAATGGGAGCAATTGAAACAATTTTGAATACGAATTTATAGATAACGAGGTGGAACGTTGTGAGTTGCTGCGGACACCGCAACTCTACAGTTATACCCGATACTAAGTCAGTATGGCTCTCCTGCGGCAGACGCCGCTAATATTGAACCACACGACAAAGAGTGCGTGCGAGAGAGACAGAAAATCAGTCTGAGCGTGACGTCGGGCGCTGCGTAGCCACTGCAAATTGATTTCTTGCTTTTGGCTACAAAAATGATTCGATCTGATCCAGATTCAGCAATCTGATAGATATGGTCATTATCTATGATTCTGCGTTTTTAGTTTTCTCGAATGTGCAATATTGTGGATGCAACAGATTTTCGTCTTTTGTGGGGGCGGAAGGGGGTGGGGCGAAATTCTGAGATATACGTTATATAGTGAGATCTAACAGAAGTGCGGATACCAAATTTGGTTACTCTAGCCTTAATAGTCTCTGAGATTTGTGGATGCCCCAGATTTTCGTCCTTTGCGGGGGCGGAAGGGGGTGTGGCGAAAGTTGGACACGAAACGGTCAAGGTCCGATATCACAGGAGTGTGGATACCAAATTTGGTTTTTCTGGCTCTTATAGGTTCTGAGATCCTTGAACTCATATTTTGCAATTCACAAAACCGACCATGAAACCTGTGTGTTAGAGAGAGACAGAGCGAGAAAGAATGAAATTGTTTTCTTGATTCTGGCTATAATCATTATACGATCTGGTTCAGATTTTGCACTGTAGAAGATATGGTCATCCTCACCGATTCTGCCTTTTTGGTTTTATCGTATCTTTAAAAATGTGGATGCCACAGATTTTCGTCCTTTGTGGGGGCGGAAGTGGGCGGGGCGAAGTTTTGAAATATTTTTGTAGCAGTGACATATCATAGAAGTCTGGATCCAAAACATCGTTGCTCTAGCTCTTATAGTCTTTGAGCACTAGGCGCTGAAGGGGACGGACGGACGGACGGACGGACGGACGGACGGACGGACGGACGGACGGACGGACAGACGGACAGACAGACAGGTCTCAATCGACTCGGCTATTGATGCTGATCAAGAATATATATACTTTATGGGGTCGGAAACGATTCCTTCTGGACGTTACACACATCCACTTTTACCACAAATCTAATATACCCCAATACTCATTTTGAGTATCGGGTATAAAAAGACACACTACTACATCGAAATTATGTCATAGTTTTCGGGCAGTTTGGAATTGAGAGAATGGAACGACTGGACTAAAGCCAGTTTCGTGGAATAAGAAAAATGTCACAGGACACAGATGGAGAGTAAAAACCTATTACTATTACTAAATTACTATTTAAATTGTATCATTTAAAGATTCACATGAAGGAAATGAAAAATGTCACAGGACACAGATGGAGAGTAAATACCTATTACTATTACTAAATTACTATTTAAATTGTATCATTTAAAGATTCACATGAAGGAAATCGCCCATTGAACACACATTTCAAGAGACCCCATAGGAAGACGGAAAACACAGGAAAGGAACAAACAGCAAGGAGGGTAAGGAAAAAGAAGGAAGGCCGGAGAGAGGCAAGTGGAGAGACAGCTCCATTCTCCGGGTAATATGAGACATTGCTAAGGGCATAAAAATAATCAAAACCGTCAATGGATAAACGCTGGAGGGCAGGTCAAAAGGGAAGACAGACACATGGCTGTCCTCAGCAAACACTTGAGTCTTGTCTTGCAGGCAGCATATCGTTAATCGGGAAGCGGGGCTCTACTTGGAGTGAATATCCATCGCAACGAGGACAATATCAAATTTCATCCGGTCCAGGCTTACGGAACTCCACTCTGAAAAGACCATTCGATTGCGAGTACACATTGTGTATACCCCAGTGGAACCCTACACGGAACAGGGTATTTATAAAAACAAACCAAGAAACACAAGACGACAAAATATACTTGAGCCCAAGACCAAGCTCAGGCCGGGCTCCAGCTCCAGCTCCCGCCCATACCCGATGCAATCGGCCACCGAATTCGAACGAAAGGTACTTAAAAAAGTGCATGCGGGTTCATTTCCTGTTTGCTCTTGCCATTTCAGCTAGACAGAGAGGGAGAGCGAGCGAGAGTGGACGGCAGAGAGGCTTCTTGCCATTTTGCGACGTCACCTGAGCCGAGCAGAGCACCAACCAACCAGAAGGGGAGGGCAGCAAGCTTCTCGAGCCGAAGCCTCAGATGCCCTTGCCCTCGCCCTTGCCCTGGATGATACATACTTATAGTGGTTCTGCATAGATTACATTTTTAGATAATAATAACTCCTTTCAACTGATCGGTCTTCTAGCTCTAATGGATCTGCATTAAAGGCATTCGAAAAGATTGTACCTTCCCTGCGTTGCAAAACTCTGGCAAAAATAAAGACACCCTATCCTCCTCCGCAAGGGTATAGACATGCTCAGGCAGAGACGACTGAGCTGTCCCCAGCTTCGATGACTAAAAGGTTTTTCTGTTCCTCAGTTTCTTCTTGGGGATCTGCTGCTTATGCGGCCTTTTTATACCCGATACTCAAAATGAGTATTGGGGTATATTAGATTTGTGGTAAAAGTGGATGTGTGTAACGTCCAGAAGGAATCGTTTCCGACCCCATAAAGTTTATATATTCTTGATCAGCATCAATAGCCGAGTCGATTGAGCCCTGTCTGTCTGTCCGTCTGTCCGTCCGTCCGTCCGTCCGTCCGTCCGTCCGTCCGTCCGTCCGTCCTCTTCAGCGCCTAGTGCTCAAAGACTATAAGAGCTAGAGCAACGATGTTTTGGATCCAGACTTCTGTGATATGTCACTGCTACAAAAATATTTCAAAACTTCGCCCTGCCCACTTCCGCCCCCACAAAGGACGAAAATCTGTGGCATCCACATTTTTAAAGATACGATAAAACCAAAAACGAAGAATCGGTGAGGATGACCATATCTTCTACAGTGCAAAATCTGAACCAGATCGTATAATGATTATAGCCAGAATCAAGAAAACAATTTCATTCTTTCTCGCTCTGTCTCTCTCTAACACACAGGTTTCATGGTCGGTTTTGTCAATTGCAAAATATGAGTTCAAGGATCTCAGAACCTATAAAAGCCAGAGCAACCAAATTTGGTATCCACATTCCTGTGATATCGGACCTTGACCGTTTCGTGTCCAAATTTCGCCACACCCCCTTCCGCCCCCGCAAAGGACGAAAATCTGGAGCATCCACAAATCTCAGAGACTATTAAGGCTAGAGTAACCAAATTTGGTATCCGCACTTCTGTTAGATTTCACTATAAAACGTATATCTCAGAATTTCGCCCCACCCCTTCCGCCCCCACAAAAGACGAAAATCTGTTGCATCCACAAAATTGCACATTCGAGAAAACTAAAAACGCAGAATCATAGATAATGACCATATCTATCAGATTGCTGAATCTGGATCAGATCGGATCATTTTTTTAGCCAAAAGCAAGAAATCAATTTTCACGACGTCACGCTCAGACTGATTTTCTGTCTCTCTCGCACGCACTCTTTGTCGTGTGGTTCAATATTAGCGGCGTCTGCCGGAGGAGAGCCATACTGACTTAGTATCGGGTATAACTGTAGAGTTGCGGTGTCCGCAGCAACTCACAACGTTCCACCTCGTTTTCTTCAGTATTGCCCGCCCGAGCGGTTAGTCGCTCTCTAATCTGCCGCCAGCTTTTAACGATCGTTGGATATTGGGTTTTTTAGTTGCGTCAATGCAAATTATATCCATTTACGAGTAAGCTAGCATTTTTGACACTTTTCCAGCGTCGCTTCTAACGGTACCATTCAATATATTCATCTTTTTTTAAACTACAGCTATTAATGATTGGTGGTCGGAGAGAGCTACGGGCCTGGAAAGTGTTTATCGTCGAATCGATTATCAATTACATATATTTTTCGGGTTTTTTGGTTTCTTTCATTTCATTGTTATTGTTTTTGTTTTTTGATTCGATTAATTGAACGCTGGCAGTTTGTCACTTTGATTGGATTTTAATTTTTTTACCTTTCAATTATTAGATAAACGAAATCGTGTCAAATGACCCACTGAAGGTGAGGAAATAAGGTATGTATCTGTTACGTAGGTCTTGGATGTTGTAAGCAGGGCCCTCTGGCAAATTACGAACTAACGAGATAATCTCTAAACAGTTCAAGAAGTTCTAACAAAAACTACACATAACTTTACCTAATTTGAGATCAATTGATACCGCAAATCGAGAGAAATTGTATGCATTAAAATTAGAAATTAAATTCTTATTAGAATATAAAACAAAAAATCCCTCAATAGGCTTAAGATAAAAATAGATCAAAAGATACATATAATATATGGTATGTTCATGGCTTACCTTTCAGAAATGTTCGTGCGAGATACTCCGGTTCTCGAGCTGCTTTGAATTGGACCGCATTCAAATTGGACCGATTGGGGGGGGGGAACAACAGAAACAGGCGAAAAGGTACACAAAAAAGATGCAGAGCCACAAAACACCAAACGAAAACAATGCCAGAAAAAATCAACATGCACACAGTGACACCAAGAATATGTATCTTGAAACTGGTTTAAGATTTGTTGTGGATTTGTTCACTTGGCTGTGGGGCGCGTGTAGGTATAGCGTATCTATCTATCCGTGTTAGCGTGACTGTGCTTGTATTTACTTTCCAATAACAAACTCAGCTTCTTGTTTAACTCTTCAATCTTCAATAACACACGGATATCATTTCCATATACATATATTCTTCACTCGCTCTACGCCCTGCGAGAACAAACTGTTGCGCCTCTGTGTGGTGGGCAGGCAGAGCCGATACGCAGATGAACAAAAGGATGCTCGTGCACTAGATACCGCACTTGTCACTGCTATTATATATTATAGTATATTTTATAATGTAAACTAAGTGGATATTTGGTTTTCAAAAACTACCGGCACTCACAAAAGTCAATCGCTGCTTCAAAAACCGACAGCGAAGCGCGATCCGAAAGATACAACAGCAGTGTGACCACAGAGCCAAACCAATTCATTTTTATTTTTATTTAGAGACAGTGTGACCATTTCGAAATAGCTACAACGCTATTATGAGTAGAGACAAAATGAACTAAAGCGATTAAGTATTTCAAAAATCGAATCAACGGATTAAATTTTGTAATTTATTTATTTTAAGCAAATCCAAGATATTAACGAGACCTTCAAAAGAAAAGATCATGACTTATTAAGTTACAAATTGAATGGTCCAATGTTCAATGATTTATTTGCCCCATGAAAAAGATTGTCTAAAAATTCGTCCGTGAACAACCTTCATCATCAACAAGCAAGCATGCACTGACGATAAGGGACAACACGAACGAACTTCGGCTCCCGACGAGACCACCTTGTATAATTGCATCATGCCTTCGTTTACATAATTTTTATAATTTATAATCAAACTGTTTAAAATAAGGAAACAAATGTGTAATTATATTATTGTAATATTTTATATTTTGTGGTATAAATCAAACAAATAACAGCTTTTATTTAATTTCCCGCGCCCTAGTGTACCATACCCCCACCCCCTGCCCATTCTTCATTTATTTTGTGGCAGTAGGTCAGCTCATCAAAAGACCCAAAACAAGAACCAAACTCAAATTTCAGTTCTAGCGGCCAGCAATACTAAATACACACACGCAAAGTACGTGAGAATTCATGTGCACCCATACACTAAAACATGCTGGTGGCAAAACAAAACCAGACCTGAGAGAGTTCAAAAAATCTGAAAAAGCATACAATCACATATTTTTGTCGAAACATATTGCGTGTGTACTAACACATGCAAAGATGTTCTCTCTGCGCTCTCTCTCTCATGATGACGTCACTCTGGGGTACTGAACGCGCTAGCCAGTGTGTGACGCTTTCGTTGTGTGAACTGGCACATCTATATAGTGTATGGTTAGTGATAGGGATTAAGTAGCAAAGGAATGTGATAGTTTTGATTTTCACTACACTCCACAATGATATCTATAGCTGGATACAGGGTTTTTACATAGCGCTCTGCGAAGTATGATCCCACATGAAACGTTAGCCTGTAGACTCCGCTGGGAAACTCCCCGGCCTCCAAAAGTTGAAAACGACCGTCCGCATTGGTTTGGGCTGCTCGGAGGGATCTCCACTCTTGAATCTCATCCAGGACAGAAATTGTTACCCTAACACTTGCGGCAGCCTTTCCTACCGAAGTATCAAGTACGTGGGTGGAAAATTTACGTGCGTCCATTGCGACTGAATGCCACGTTCGTACAAAAGTCACTGAGAGGCTGATTTCGCGCGAAGTACTGGTAAAGATAAAGAATTTCAGTGAACAATAAAAAATACCATACACATATTTTATACTAGCAGTTTATCTAAATCTTTGAGTGCATTTTTGCATTAGGTTAGGAAAGATAAAGATATTTATTTTGTAACCATAAACTTTGTAACTACAAGTGCCATTTGCTGCTATAGCAACAACAGAATTCAAAGCCGTCCAATGGAGAGCGGTCCTATTGTATGGGATTTGCATAGGGTATACTTGTATACAGTTGTAGTCGGTATATTCGATTTGAGGAGGGAATGGAAGTAACACCCAGAAGTAAACGTTTCCGCCCCGATAAAGTATATGCATATATTCTTTGTCAGCATCAATAGTCGATTAAGATTTATCTATTGTTATTTAAAAAAAAAACCATAGCCGCCAAAGGTTGTCTCTGTTCTTCCAGTCAGCCAGTTAGCAAATTCTAATGTCATAAGGCTGTGTAATTGATTTGTATGTACAATATCATGGTAATTTTGGTGTAAGTAAAGAGGAGGGATTTTCAAACAGTCGGATAAAATTATGTGCTCAGGTATGAAAGTCCTAGCTAGCTAGTAATATCAAATCGAATATCAAAATAGAGCAATATGGTTTCCAATGGTGTCCATGGAGAACGATTAACCCATTGTGGACCGAAAATAATGAAAATTAAATCATTTTAGTTTAAGCGCAGTTCAGGTGATACAAATCGCTTTTTTTAAGCTCACAGGAAAGATGGCATGGATCTACAAGAAGAATTTACAATCAGTAATATTAACCGCCATTTACTGTTTAAGTAGAGGGGCTTAAGTGTGCTAAGTTAGTTATCGAACTGATCTGCACGTGTTGTTCGTTTGGCTTGGATTTCTGTTTCAAACAATTTCAATTTTCAATTAAAATGGCTGAGGAAGGACCACCCGAGGCAAGGATTGACTTTGTGCCCGCGTTGTGCTTTGTGCCGCGCGGCGTTGCCAAGGATCGACCCGATAAGATTGTGCTGACCCAAGGCGAGTTGGCCAGAATCATCGGCGCCACGCGGCAGGAGCTGGAAGAGGACAGTGATGATGAAGGGGATGAGACGGCAGATGCTGGCGCCGGCATGGACGTGGACGATGACAATGACGATGCCAACAGCGAGAATCGCAATCCCCAGGACGAGTTTGACTTCAATGCGTATGACAACGAGGAGAACGCGACGGTCACAAGCTTGGCCAACATAGTAGATGCCGGTGAGCAGGTGCCCGATGAAGACGAAGACTCTGAAGCTGACGACGAGGTTATCAAGCCCAGTGACAACTTGATTCTCGTGGGTCATGTCCAGGACGACGCCGCCTCCATGGAGGTGTTGGTGTTCAATTAGGAGGAGGAGGCTCTCTACACCCACCACGACTTCCTGTTACCGAGCTTTCCACTCTGCATCGAGTGGATGAACCATGATGCGGGCAGCGAAAAGGCCGGCAACATGTGCGCCATTGGATGCATGGACCCGATCATAACGGTGTGGGACTTGGATATTCAGGACTCCATTGAGCCCACTTTCAAGCTGGGCTCCAAGGGCAGTCGCAAACACCAGAAGGAGCAGTATGGCCACAAAGATGCCGTTCTGGATCTCTCGTGGAACCGTAACTTCGAGCACATCCTGGCCAGTGGCTCAGTCGATCGGACGTTGATTTTCTGGGACATGGATGAGGGACAACCGCACACTACCATCACCGCTTTTGAGGAAAAAGTCCAGTCGCTGGAGTTCCACCCCACAGAGGCTCAGAGCATTCTAACCGGATGTTCCTACGGCTTTGTGCGACTTTTCGATTGCCGCGACGCTGATGCCGTGAACTCGTCCAGCATCCAATGGAAAGTGGACGGCGAGGTGGAGAAGGTTCTCTGGCATCCGACTCAAACCGACTTCATCATAGGCACCAACGACGGTAGTCTCCACTAAGCCGACAAGCGCACACCCAACCAAATCCTATGGTCCGTGAAAGCCCATAGCGAGGAAATCTCCGGAGTGTGCTTCAACAGCCAAATGCCCAATCTGCTTACCTCCACCTCCACTGAGGGCACTCTGAAAGTCTGGAACTTCAACGGCACCGAGGCGAAGCACGTCTACGAGCACGAGTTCAACATGGGTCGTCTGCAGTGCATGCGTCAGTGCCCGGAAGATCCCTACACGCTGGCATTCGGTGCGGAGAAACCTCCTCGGTGTGCAATCTACAACATATTTGGTATTGAAGATTCAGTAGCGTAGAATTCCTGGCGTAGTGGCGTATTCATTGAATGTATATGCGGATGTTTTGTATTCACGATTTAAGAACATTTAATAACCTCGTTTAACCTTTAACCTTATCCAAAATAGAGTAGAAATGTACAGAATTGACATTTATTGTATATGTATGTAGATCAAATAAATCAGGTTGGTTTTAATTTTATAATTTGACACTTGCTAACTTTATAAGATGGTAAAACATCATCTGAATCCTTAAGACTACGTTACGTATATTTAATAAACTAAACTGCGGCCTAACTCTTGAAGAGTCCCACGCACATGAGGAGATTGCGGCGCGTGAAGTGAAGGGTGACAAAGGGGGAGTTCTTGCTGGGAAACGTGCGCAACAGGTAGACGTCCTCATCGTTCTCATCCTGATGGTGCGACACCGTAATGTGATTGCTGATGTAGTCATCGGTGACCTTGTGGAAGTCCCAGAGGGTCAGGTTGTTGTCCAGGCCAGCGGCTGCGAGGAGAGTTCCATCGCGGCTGAAGGTTATCGTCGTTACGGTTCTGGTGTGTCTCAGTAAGGTGGTCACGAGGGAACCATTCGACAAGTCCCAGATTATGATGTTGTTGTCGGTGGAACCAGAGGCTAAATAGCGTCCATAGGTGGAGAAGGCAAGGGCACTGACAGATCCCTTGTGACCCGTCATTAGACGCACCGACTGGCCCGTCATGTTGTCCCAGAGCCGAACAGTCCGATCACTGGAGCCAGTGGCCACGTAATTTGAATTTGGATGAAACTGGACGCAGTCCACGTCTGATAGGTGGCCAACGAAGACTCTCAGGGCCTGATTTGAGTCTGTCGACCACAAGCGAGCCGTTTTGTCGTAAGAGCATGACACAAAGTAATATCCATGCGGGGCAAATCGAACATCCCAGACGGGGTAGACGTGACCGCGGTAGGTCACAACACAGGACCACGTGAGAAGAGACCACAATCGTATGGTGCTGTCTTCGGAGCACGATAGGAGCAGGTTCATTTCGGGCGCAAAGGCACAGCGATAGACCGGCCCTGTGTGACCCAGGAAGTTCCTTGTTGTTTCCCCACTGCGGTCGTCCAGCATGCGTACATTAATATCCGCAGACTCCTTGTCGAGCTCCCTCAGAGCATCGGCTTCCTTGAGGGTGCGCAGCTTGGCGGGCGTCAGGGACCATATCCTGATACTGGAGTCTGCAAATCCGCAGGCCACCATTGTGGAATCCTCAGAGATCTCGGCACAAGTGACGCCTTGTTGGGAATTAAGTACCGTGTAGAACACTGCGGAGGGAAGCTGGTCTCTGCCGAGGGCCATGCGTTTGCTGGCTTCCCTCAGGGCCTTTAGCTTGAGCAGCTTATCAGAGTCCTTGAGCTCAGGCAAGGGTATCCTATCTATGGAAGGAGCGTTGGGGTCCGACTTTGATTTCTTGGACAGCAGCGGATCCTTTTTAGGCTTTTTCTTCTTCGGGCGATCTGGAGCATCCGGATCATCGTCTTCCTCTTCTGGGGCCGGAGCTGGCGTGGTCAGCGTTTGAAAGTCCACCTCCTTGAGCAGTCCATAGTACACCCTCATCTTGTTGTCTTGCCTCTTGGCCTCTCCGATGTGGGAGCCTGCAGTGGCAACACATTGCAGCTTGTTTCGAGCCATGCCTTCATATGTATCGAAATGTAAATACTTGGCCACGATATCTACCACTACCTCCTGCCTGCGGTCCTGGATGTGACGCTTGAACAGCGAATGGGAGTCCCTCGACATCCGAATGACAAACTTATCCATTTCCATAGCAACGACCAGATCGTTATCCAACAGCTCCTCCGGTTTGCTCAGCATCAGCAAGTTGAAAAGCCCCTCTATGTAGTAGCCGTCGAGATCGGATTTGTACTTCTCGATAAACGCGCGTGCCTTTTCCTTTTGTCCGATGGCGAGCATCTTGAAATAGATTTGCACCAATATGGGATACAATACCATAGACAGCTCATGCTTATATATGTCCAACGAATCCTCCACGAATGAGCGCAAATCTTCGTAGGCCTGGTCGTGCTGCTGGGCGTCGAAGCTGTCGTCTCCAATGAATTTGGCCAATGCCTCCGCCGCATTGGCCTCAGTCACCGCTGTCTGCTTTGTTTCCACCGGAGCAGGCCGCAGTGGCTCTTTCTCACCCTCGCCCAGCCCCAAAGCAGCGCCGAGTACCTGCTGTACATCTGTTTCGCTGATTGCCGACAGATCCGCAGGGCTCACATTGGCCTCTTGGCAGAGCAGCTCCTCTGTGCTCTTCAGTTGGGATTTTTTTAGAAGTTTCAGGAGACAGAGCAGCTCCCGCTTGTCCTGGGAGCGTTGGATGCCGTTTCCACCATTTGTGTTGCTCATTACTAGGCTCATTTAAAAAAAATTGAATTTTTTACACTTCTCTATTTTGTTTTGCCGAGTCTGCAGAGTTGCCAGACGCACTCTCAAGCGATAACATCCATATTATCGGTGATGCCGATTTACGAATTTTTAATACTTTTCGATATTTTTACGGTATCTTTACGGTATAATGGTATATTTTGTCTATTTCATCAATTGTTCCAGTCCCACCTGAACGATAGGTGGCCAGAGCTGAGGGCGACGCGCCATCTAGCGGAAGTCCAGGGAGGCTCGATGGTGTATGGGACATCGGGGGAGCTGGAGCCGTACTGGGGATATAAGAAAGAGAATAGGATTAGTTATATGTATTAGTAATGGGGAAAAAGGGATAAATAGGAGTGAAAATATTAGAAAACGTGGATTGGATTATGGAAATCGTGGAGCGTGGACGGAAGAGTAACGTTGAAATTTGAAATTTTGTGCTTTGTAAAAACCCGAAACCCTCTATTCACACACACACACACGCGCACACGTATACACGGACCTATATAAATTTAGGGCTGACCGGCCACGGCCAGCGATCGCCCGCGTCGTTTGAACTTAAAGGAAAAAAAAACATAATCCGCACTCCACATAATCCGCGTTCCACATTAAATGTTATTTTGTTCTGTGTGTTGTCCTTTATTTAGTATTTAGTATTAGCTTAAACCGTTTAACGTAAAATCTTGGCCATTGAACTAAATATGTAAAAACACCAACACCTTTCACGAACCGAAATCTGCGATCAGCTGTTCAGTGCCAGAAGATTAACCCTTAGTGGGTGACGCGGGGGGTCCCATCAGTCCACCGTATTTGGTCGAGCGATTTGTGGAAAAATTTTGTTTATTGTTTATGTCCCGGGGACCCTTAACAAGAGCTCTTGGTAGGTTAAGTCTCCGTAGGGGCCCGATTTAAATTAACTCCCGTAAAACTGGATCCACTCATCTACACATATTCCATTACGTATGGGTGAGGGTATCCCTGTTGAGTGAACGAAATTTCAGCAGTTATTTCCATGTTTGCCCTTGTGTCGATCGTTTTGGTGTTTCTTTGTGGTTAGTGATAATTTTGAGTATAGCTATTTATTAATAAGAAAGATGAAATTGTCAATTTATAATTATTAAAGCTTGGTTATATACTGAAGCATGATGCAGTAAATTTAAAATAGAGGGAGGACGCGTGGCGTAAGCCATGGATTAGGCCAGCCGTTACCGTTCCAGCAGAGGGTGGCCAAAATGAACGTTGTGTTTGGTCACAGGTAGGGCGGGTGCGCGAAGTGATAACACCCAAGCTTCACCCACTTGATAGCCGTCTGTTTATGATTTTCTTTGTCTTTAGGTTGTTGTTAGTTTTGATGTCCCGAGAAGTAGTATGTCTCCATCTTTGTCTACATTTGGCCGGCAAGGGGAACTACCCAGCCCTGGGGTCGACAGCTAGCCGGCATTGCCCTCTGGGAAACATGCCAAGTGTAACAAATGGCGCCCAATTTATTTTCGAATTCGCATGCAAATTAAATAACTGCGGTAGCGGATTGTGTTTTTAAAAAGTTTTTATTTTACTTCTAACTTCACTGATATAGATTTAAGTAGAGGGTCACAAAGGATTCCGGGCAAAGGGTTTGCGCGATCTTAATTTTTAGCTCGACTTTGCGGTGTCGCTTCTGGATCAAGACTGACTTGAACTTTCTGATCTTTGCATCGTTGATCCCTTTCGGGAATAGTTTTTCTATAAACATTTCAATTGATTTCGCCATCCCGAGTATTGGATTTCGTCATCCAAAGCGAGAACTGTAAAATGCCTAAAGTGCAGGATCTGCAGAAAGCCGGGAGTGAGATTGTTTATGAGAAGCCGGGTGTGGGCAAACATTGGTTTTCCATTTAGGCGAGTGTCAAAGATTGGGATTGCGGCGGGAGCCCTTGCGATTGTACATCTTAGAAATCAATTAGGCGGAGGCCCAAGATTGAAATTGTTTTCGTTTTGGAAAGCCAAAGATTGTTTACAAATCGTATAAGAGCTCAATAGAATTGGGTACGTTAACTCCCCCCATTCTTAAATGTTTCGTCCCGATACATTTTGAAGTTCTGATAGAGCTCTAATTTCTTCTGACAGTATTTGAATGTTGCTTTCCACTATTTCTTCTGACGGTATTCTTATTGATTTAATAAGTACAAATTTGGTTAATTTATAGCCGAAGTAAAATAACATTATCAATATCAAAATGATTAAGAATAATGTTGTTAATGGTAAGGCCGTATTACCTAATGTTATAAGGGGATTTAAAATATTAACATTATCAAAAGAAAATTGCTTATCATTCGATTGTATATAATCAACTAATTCAAAATCGCTATATCTATGATGCGATATATATCTTAGAATTTTACCCTTATCATTTATGTGGGTTATATTATTTATTACAATTGTGTTGTTGAATATAAGGAGATACGATCCTAACAAAGTAGTATTGTCTACGATATTTTTGCCTGAAACTAATATGGCACCATCCTGAATGATGTCTATTTCTTTGTTTTTTCCCCTTTTTTTAGTGCAGTTGGCTTTAAAGCCATTAAGTAAATTGGTGAAACAGGTCTTCTTTAAATTTATTTGTGCGTAATTGTTAAAAGTTTCACTTTTAAAATTATTCATTAAATAGTATTTCTCCTTACATTCACAAACTTTTTCACTTATAACTAACATTCCATCATTTTGTGAGATGGCTCTTGCATGGTAAAACTTGCAAATATCTTTAATTTGAGGATATTTTATGTAAATGATTATTAAATCAGCATTTCGAATTATTTTAACCGTTGCAATGTCCAGCAGATCAGACAGTTCAACAGGATGTTTTTCATGCTTATAAATGTCCTCTATTTCGTTTTTATTTAAAATTTTTGTATTGAAAATGTTTACTTTTAAGAGGGTTATGGTATCAACTAAATTTAGTAGGTCAAAAGTTATTAATTTTAAACGATGCTTTCTCAGTATCGTTTCTTCATTGAAGATGACATTTTTGAATGAATTTGATAGCAATTCAATTTCTTTGAAAAATTTGGAATTTATTACAAATTGTTTATTATTATTTTCAGTTAATTCATTTACTTTATTTTGTATTTTCAAAAAGTCGTCATGATCAGGGCTGCCTGCTATCCATTTCCAAATGGTACCTAATTCATTTATTCCCCTTTCATTCCGTTTTGGAACTAATTCTGAAATCATTAATTTTCATAGACTTAAGTCCATTGATATTTCCCACTCATCGTATTACAACAAATGTCACTCGGGCTGGTAAAGGCAGATGCGGGGAATGAAAATATAATACGTTTTGTGGAGAAGACGACAGCTCGTGAAGTGCAGTTTAGCTGTGATAGGGACTTACGAATTACAGTTGAACATTTTGTCGCTATTCGATGTCTCAAGTGAACGTAAGTCACTGCCGTTCAACAAAAAATGGATAGGGAGTTTGCGACGGACACATTGCCTGGTGGACTGTGATATCGAATAAATCTGTGATGGAATGTGATATTGGAATAAGTTAGAGTAAGTCATGTAGGTAAATGTTCAATGTAGTTTCGCACCTGTTTGTTTAAAACAAAGCCGCTTTCGTGTTTTTGAACCTGTTGTCTGTCTGCCGAGAGGTGGTGAGGAGTAGGTGGCCCGGGAGTCGTAAAGACAACCCGCGATGCATCTGTTGTCATGGCAGATCGGTATGATGGATGGCAGGAACAAATCACAAGCAAAAAGTGAGCTCATGCACCGTGAGGCTTCTCGTTTATCGGCCCATAGCTTAGAGCGATGACTAGAGTAGATGACAGGCCACACAAAGGTGGCGTTCGTAATTGTAGGATATCCGTAGGGCAACTGTCAAGTGGAGCGTAGAAACTGGAGCGGTTACTGGTCCCGGCTAGTCACGTGTCCCCCTCTTAATGAATCTTGTAAGAACAAGAAGAACTGTTAGGAATTTTTGTTGTTAGGTTTTGTGTTGTGTTGAATGTGTTTGAAGTTTAAGTGTCTTAGGTGTCGACCGAATATTATTATTATGTATGTTATTATTTATTTATTTATTCAAATATTTAATTGCATATATCTCGTTAACGGCGCTAGTTGGCGCAATATTTATATCGGTATTTATTTATTTATTTATCTAAGTATTTATTGGTCCGAAGCGTGGTGTTATTTATTCTCACTAGTTATTTCTTTGGGTATTTATTTCTTTATTTATGTATATTATCTTAGTTTAGGAGTTTCCTTTTTATACCCGATACTCAAAATGAGTATTGGGGTATAATAGATTTGTGGTAAAAGTGGATGTGTGTAACGTCCAGAAGGAATCGTTTCCGACCCCATAAAGGAGATATATTCTTGATCAGCATCAATAGCCGAGTCGATTGAGCCATGTCTGTCTGTCCGTCTGTCCGTCTGTCCGTCCGTCCGTCCGTCCGTCCGTCCGTCCGTCTGTCCGTCCCCTTCAGCGCCTAGTGTTCAAAGACTATAAGAGCTAGAGCAACGATGTTTTGGATCCAGACTTCTGTGATATGTCACTGCTACAAGAATATTTAAAAACTTTGCTCCGCCCACTTACGCCTCCACAAAGGGCGAAAATCTGTGGCATCCACAATTTCGACGATACGAGAAAACTAAAAACGCAGAATCGTAGAAGATGACTATATCTTCTAGAGTGCAAAATCTGAGCTAGATAATTATTATAGCCAGAATCAAGAAAACAATTTCATTCTTTCTCGCTCTGTCTCTCTCTAACACACAGGTTTCATGGTCGGTTTTGCCAATTGCAAAATATGAGTTCAAGGATCTCAGAACCTATAAAAGCCAGAGCAACCAAATTTGGTATCCACACTCCTGTGATATCGGACCTTGACCATTTTGTGTCAAAATTTCGCCACACCCCCTTCCGCCCCCGCAAAGGACGATAAATCTGAGGCATCCACAAATCTCAGAGACTATTAAGGCTAGAGTAACCAAATTTGATACACACACTCCTTTAAGAGGTCACTATAAAACGTATATCTCAAAATTTCGCCCCACCCCCTTCCGCCCCCACAAAGGACGAAAATCTGTTGCATCCACAATATTGCACATTTGAGAAAACTAAAAACGCAGAATCATAGATAACGACAATATCTATCAGAATGCTGAATCTGGACCAGATCAGATAATTTTTATAGCCAAAAGGAACAAACCAATTTGCACTGGCTACGCAGCGCCCGACGTCACGCTCAGACTGATTTTCTGTCTCTCTCGCACGCACTCTTTGTCGTGTCGTTTAATATTAGCAGCGTCTGCCGGAGGAGAGCCATACTGACTTAGTATCGGGTATAACTGTAGAGTTGCGGTGTCCGCAGCAACTCACAGCGTTCCCCCTCGTTTTTTGTAATATTGGTGTTGCTCGGCGCAGATGCCACAAGAAGGGGGTAGTCGACAGTATCATACGCGATCACGCGTAAACAAAACAGTGGACCAGATAGGAGAAGTGTCAGGGGCGGGAGGAACTTGGAGCTGTGGGTGGGTTGCCAAGAACACCGGTCCAGGCCAGGTCAGAAGAATGGCCAATGTCCGATCCTACATCCACGCTTGCTTCCGAACTGGCATCAGCAGTCAACGTATCGTTGGCCCAGGCTCATGCGACACACAGGGCAGCGAACACTGACTCGATTAGTCGGGTGTTGCAGGAGGAGTTGCGTAAGGGGTTTATCGAGATGATTCACCAACTCAACGAGGTACTCCAGCCGGTTAGACAGCTGCAGCAGCAGAAGGAACCGCAGCGGGAGGAGGTTCACCACGAGCAGGAGTATCGAGGAGCAATCCCTAAAAGGAAGCCGTCTAGCACGACTGATGCGCCGATTCCGCCACCAAAACCATTTTTGGCTCGCTCGGGGCGAGGTGGTATTGGTCCGGAAACGTCTTCAGGAGTAGGACCGACCGCATCCAGTGAGCAGCATCAACGGGGTGGGCATCAAGCGCGAAATTAACGAAACCCGATAGCACTCAGACACTCGGGTCAGGGTCTAGCGAGGGTAGGATAGCTGGTGGGATTCCTCGAGAAGATCCGCATCCAAATCCCCCGGGATATAGACCTTGGCCACGGTGGGGTCGAAAAATGGGACGTGACGTTCGACGGAGACAGCAACAAAATGACAGTCGAGGATTTTGTGTTCCGAATTGAATTCCTACAAGCCAAATGCCGCTGTCCGTGGGATGAAGTTCTAAAGGGATTTCATCACCTGGTTACAGGAAACGCGCGGGAATGGTACTGGCAGTACATCCTTAATCAGGGCGGTGGTGTTTGGCAGGAACTAAGGGGCGACTTAATTGCTCGTTTCCGAGGCACGGCGTCCGAGTTCGACCGTATGAGAGAACTGCGAGAAAGAATGCAGCGGTCAAACGAGAGTGTGAAAGACTTTTTCCATGTCATGAGAAAGCTCGCGTCGAGGTTGGAGATGCCACCACCTGAAATGGAGATGGTAAAAATCGTCAAAAAGGCACTCACAGATGAGATAGCGAGTTTCGTCTACGGCTTACCGGTTTATTCCTTAGACCAACTGCGGGATGAGTGCGTGGAAATAGAGGCACATCTGAAGAGGAAGGCTCGATCTTCGTGGCGAGGAGCACCCAAGGCCACAAACTATGGTCGCGGGGCGAATGCGAACGTCAGCGAGGTCGCGCAGGATCGGTCGATTAACGATGAAGAGGCAGAGGTCATTGAGGAAGCGCAAGTGATCGGTCGGGCAGACCGATCATGGCTTTAGGGACTGTATTGCATCGGAGAGGCGAATTTTCTGCTACCGGTGTGGAAAGCCCGATGCATATTGTCCAACCTGTCCGAATTGCGCGGGAAACGTGAAGAGGGGTGCGATCCAAGCAGGCGAATCACGCTCACAGAAGGGGCCTGCGCAGAGAAAGTAGAAGAAAATAAAAATGAATTAGATAGACGTAAATTGCATGTTAGGTTAAGGAACTTATCATATGAAGAGCGATTAAGAAATTATTTAGAAACCCGAAATAGAATATTTTCTGAACTACGAGTGGATGGTATGCGAGCACTGTCGGGGCGGGTGAGAAAGGCGAGATCCCGGTTTAAGCAAAGGCGAGCTATGAGGAGGCAGGTGATTGCTTCAGTAAAGCGTTGTTGCAAGAAAGACCCGAGAGTTTTCGCAGAAATCTCTATAATGGGCGAGTCCGTGCGAGGCCTGTTGGATTCAGGCGCTACACACAGCATGCTAGGGTGTAATGGTCAGGAATTCCTGGAAAAGCTGGGCGTGGAGGCTCGTCGATATTCTTCTATAGTGAAGGTAGCGAATGGGGAAGATCGCGCAATCGTTGGCCGAGTAGAATTACCGGTGAAATACAAGGGAGAGGTAAAAAGATTAACGTTTTTGGTATGCCCTTTCTTGGAACAGGAAATTTACTTGGGGGTAGACTTTTGGCGGGTATTCTCATTGGCTCCTGAGGTGATGGGAGAAGGTCCAGTAGGGGCATCTCACAGATTAGTGGAAGAAGTGCTGGCTGATCAAGTCGCTCACTATGTGGAAGGCCCGGAGAAGGAGATAGTGCAGGAAGAATGGGAGTTGTCAGAAGAGCAAAAGGCAGCCTTGGATCAGGTGAAGGCAGAGTTTCTGACTTTCGAAGCCGTAGGCCTGGGGAGGACGTCGAGAGAGACTCACAAAATTCAGTTGGTGGAGAAGGCCGAGCCTGTGAAGGATCGACATTACCCGCTGTCGCCAGCGATGCAGGAAGTGGTGTGTGGTGAGGTGGACAAAATGTTGGCTTTGGGAGTCATCGAGTACAGTGATAGTCCGTGGAGCAACCGTACCACCGTGGTGCGAAGGCCGGGCAAAAATCGTTTCTGTCTCGATGCCCGAAAGCTCAACAAAGTAACCATCAAGGACGCTTACCCACTTCCTAGCATCGAGGGGATTTTGTCGCGTCTCGATCAGACGATATATATCTCCAGCGTCGACTTAAAATTCGCTTTTTGGCAAATCGAGCTGGACGAGCAGAGTCGACCATATATGGCGTTCACGGTGCCGGGACGGCCTCTGTACCAGTTCCGTATGATGCCCTTTGGCCTCTGCAACGCCGCACAAAGCCTATGTAGACTGGTCGATAAGGTGATTCCGGTTGAGATGCGTTCAAACGTCTACGCGTATCTCGACGACTTGCTGATTATAGCTGAGGACTTCCAAACGCACGTGAAGATTCTGCGACAGGTTGCCGAGCGTCTACGAGAAGCAAATTTAGCTGAGCAAATCTCATTTTTGCTATAAAAACATTAAATACCTGGGATTTATAGTGGGAGGAGAAGCGCTGAGGATGGATCCGGATCGTGTGTCGGCCATTTTGCGCATTCCCGAGCCGCGATCTGTTCGAGAATTGCGTAGTTTCCTGGGAACTGCGGGCTGGTACCGGCGCTTTATGAAAAACTATGCTGAGATGGCCGGTCCGCTCACAGACGCCCTGAAAAAGTCGGGAAATGGAAAGTTTAAATTGACGGAGGAGGCAAAACGAGCCATGGGGGAGCTAAAAGCTGCACTCACCTCGGCACCAGTCCTGGTACACGCGGATTTCAAGCGGCACTTCTACATACAGTGCGACGCCTCACATTATGGGGTAGGAGCCGTACTCTTCCAACGGGATGACGAGCAGAACGAGCGGCCCATAGCGTTTTTCTCCGCCAAACTGAATTGCCACCAAAAAAACTACTCGGTGACAGAGAAGGAGTGTCTGGCAGCCCTCATGGCGATCCTTAAGTTCCGTCCGTACGTAGAGCTTATGCCGTTTACAGTCATAACTGACCACGCCAGTCTCAAATGGCTCATGACCATGAAGAACCTGGATGGTCGCTTAGCTCGTTGGTCCCTTCAACTGTAGGCCTTCGATTTCGGCATAGAACACCGGAAAGAGCGGACAATGTAGTGGCAGATACATTGTCGCGCAGTATTGAAGAGCTGGAAGTGGATCCGAGTAGTATCCTAGGTTTTGAAACGGTGGAGTTTGAATCTGGAGAATATCAGGAGCTAAGGAAGGAAATAACGGAGAACCAAGACCGCTTACCTGATCTCCAGATTGTTGACGGCATGATATTCAAGCGCATGCGCTTTGAACGATTGGATGATCAACTGGAGCGCCGTCTGGAAATTGTGGGTTCCGAGTTCGCTGACGGCCGCGTTGATAGACAAAGCACATTCGGAAGAGAAGACAGCGCACGGAGGAATCGCGAAAACCTTGCACTTATTGCGTAGGCAGTTTTACTGGCCGAACATGGCGATAGAGGTGCGGTATTATATCCGACGGTGCACCGTGTGCAAGGAGTCGAAAGCGCCGAATTATCGGATGCAGGTCGGGGTGGGGCAAGAAGTGGTCACTGAGCGCCCGTTCCAAAAACTTTATATTGATTTTTTGGGCAAATATCCGCGGTCAAAGAACGGTGAGGTGTGGATATTTATTGTAGTTGACCAGTTCTCTAAGTTCACATTTCTAAAGACCATGACCAAGGCCACAGCAAAGGAAGTTGTAAGATTCCTCGTTCACGACGTGTTTTACAAGTTTGGAGTGCCGGAGATGATTCACTCGGACAATGGGGCTCAGTTCGTCTCGAAAACTTTTAAGGAGATGACCGATGCATTCGGAGTCACTCATATGAGGACGCCAGTGTATTCTCCGCAGAGTAACGCAGCCGAACGCGTGAATCGCACAGTACTCAGCGCGATTCGGGCGTATCTGGAAGACGATCACCGGGACTGGGATGTGCATCTGCCGGAGATAGAACTGGCTATTAGGAACTCGGTTCACGAGGCGACAGGCGTAACACCATTCTTTGCAGTCTTCGGGCAGCAAATGTATTTGCATGGGTCATGCTACAAGCTGGCAAAGCGACTGCGGTCAATCGGCGAGCATGACATATCGCTGCTGGAGGGTCAGGACAAGCGACAACTCATCCAAGAGAGGATTCGCGCTAGTTTACATCAGGCATACGAGCGTAGTAGGGTAAGGTACAACCAGCGAGCTCGGATGTTTTACGCGAGGCCGGGACAAGAGGTATTCCGCCGAAATTTTGTCATTAGTGACTTCGGAAAAGGCTTTAATGCCAAGTTCGCGCGCAAATTCATCCGATGCCGGGTAGTGAAGCCAGTAGGAGAGAACGCGTATGCTCTGGAGGACCTTAACGGCCGTCCCATAGGAGTGTACCACGCCAAAGACCTGAGAATGTAGTGAGGTGTGGGTGTGGCCTACGTTGGGCGCGGCAGAAGAATGCAGGGCACGCCGCGTGTGCTCAATAGTGTTCCGGAATCCGGTGGGCATGCCCACGCGTATGTTGTCCCTCCTGGGACTGACGACATTCTCGTGGTGGTGTTCCAGTCCCACCTCAACGATAGGTGGCCAGGGCTGAGGGCGACGCGCCATCTAGCGGAAGTCCAGGGAGGCTCGATGGTGTATGGGGACATCGGGGGAGCTGGAGCCGTTACTAGGGATATAAGGAAGAGAATAGGATTAGTTATATGTATTAGTAAGGGAAAAAGGGATAAATAGGAGTGAAAATATTAGAAAACGTGGATTGGATTATTTTTGTTTTGGAAATTTTGTGCTTAAAACAGAAAGTTTGAAGTGAGTACAGAAAAAGCGGGCGATAAAATAGGTTGTAATGCAGAAAATTTTACTAACAGCCGGCAAGGAATATAGCCACCAGAACCGGGCCAGAACGTTTCCTGGAGAGGAACACTGGAGTTCGAGAAAGTCGACTGCAGAGAAGAAGACTGCCCAACGTGAACCTGAGTGAGTTCGTTCCAGTTGCGCGTGTGTGAGCCAAGTAGCGCGGGACGTGTGAAGGGGGAGGGTGAAAGAGGACGATTTAGCTGCCAGGGCGATTCTAGCCACACCGCACGATCGTTGCATCGCCTTCCAGTGCGTGCCACACGTTTGGTCTCATTCACCAAGTAAAAACCCCGAAACCCTCTATTCACACACACCCACACGCGCACACGTATACACGGACCTATATAAATTTAGGGCTGACCGGCCACGGCCAGCGATCGCCCGCGTCGTTTGAACTTAAAGGAAAAAAAAACATAATCCGCACTCCACATAATCCGCGTTCCACATTAAATGTTATTTTGTTCTGTGTGTTGTCCTTTATTTAGTATTAGCTTAAACCGTTTAACGTAAAATCTTGGCCATTGAACTAAATATGTAAAAACACCAACACCTTTCACGAACCGAAATCTGCGATCAGCTGTTCAGTGCCAGAAGATTAACCCTTAGTGGGTGACGCGGGGGGTCCCATCAGTCCACCGTATTTGGTCGAGCGATTTGTGGAAAAATTTTGTTTATTGTTTATGTCCCGGGGACCCTTAACAAGAGCTCTTGGTAGGTTAAGTCTCCGTAGGGGCCCGATTTAAATTAACTCCCGTAAAACTGGATCCACTCATCTACACATATTCCATTACGTATGGGTGAGGGTATCCCTGTTGAGTGAACGAAATTTCAGCAGTTATTTCCATGTTTGCCCTTGTGTCGATCGTTTTGGTGTTTCTTTGTGGTTAGTGATAATTTTGAGTATAGCTATTTATTAATAAGAAAGATGAAATTGTCAATTTATAATTATTAAAGCTTGGTTATATACTGAAGCATGATGCAGTAAATTTAAAATAGAGGGAGGACGCGTGGCGTAAGCCATGGATTAGGCCAGCCGTTACCGTTCCAGCAGAGGGTGGCCAAAATGAACGTTGTGTTTGGTCACAGGTAGGGCGGGTGCGCGAAGTGATAACACCCAAGCTTCACCCACTTGATAGCCGTCTGTTTATGATTTTCTTTGTCTTTAGGTTGTTGTTAGTTTTGATGTTCCGAGAAGTAGTATGTCTCCATCTTTGTCTACATTTGGCCGGCAAGGGGAACTACCCAGCCCTGGGGTCGACAGCTAGCCGGCATTGCCCTCTGGGAAACAAGCCAAGTGTAACACAATCTATTAAATTTAATTTTCAACGTTATATAGAAATCCAATAAAAGCAATCCCCTCAACAATGTCCCTTACATTCCATACTCACTTACGTTTTCTTACGTTTTATGTTATTGGCAACATTAATTGTATGGGCCAGACTCATGTGCCGTGAAATCGAGCAGCATTGACCCTCAACATTGCGCGGATTGAGCAACATTTTGCATACCCTGGGGGAAATGGATGATATAGAGTTGCGGAAATGTGTGTCATTCCAGGCTCTAATTAATGCAGAAACTAGATAGCCTCTGTTTTAAACGATATTGTGCAGCTCATCGACTGTCTACAGAGACCAAGAACTGGTACTGGGATCAGAATTTATTTACAAACACCTAATCAAATGCATGAATAGACCAAAAAAAAAAACGCAATCTTATACAAGGTCTTTATTAATTACGTTTGAAAGCAGCTTGGAAAACAGTATCTTTATATAATATTCACGAAATAGGGTATACAAATGCCCACACTCTGGTTGACAAGAAATGAGTCTGCAAATACCAGCAACATTGACGTCACAACCTGCGACTATTGAACACTTTTGTTCAAAACCGTGTTTTATGTCAAAACAAAAAACATGCAAGTACTTAAAAGTAAGTTAATCCTGATCAAAATTGATTCAACAATCATATAAAACTATCTGGGCTAAAATGAAAGATCTATATAGGCTGGGAATATTCTACGGAAGAAAGAATGACCAGGAATTAGTCGTCATAACCGGTTGACAACAATGAGTCCCATTCCATGCACACATATCCTGGGGGAAATGGATGTTATAGAATTGTGAATATGTTTGTCTCCCAAGGCTCCGTAGGTATCAGGATCGAGATAAATACATTCAAGATACTAATAATGTACTTGAATATGTCTAAAGAATATCAATTTGAGAAAAGGTCTTAATAAATCACGTTTGATCTTCATATAAAATTAACGAAATAGGGTGCACAAAGGCCTATACACGCATCATGTCTTCAAATACCAGCAACATTGCGACTGTTTTTTTGTTGAACTATTTTGTTCAAACCTTGTTTTAGCCAAAATACAATAAATTCAAGGATTGAAAACTAGCCAATCTTGAATAAAATTTATTCATCTACGGCATATGTGGGCATGGCTAAATGTGCTATATAGCTAAGAATATTCCACGGAATATCAAAAACGAGGAATTTGTAATTGTAAAAAAAATAAATTGTATATTTACGGTATATTTTTTAAATAAGACGGTATATTTTATCGATAAGTAACACTGCTATAAGAAAAAAATGAAGAGGCGAGTAATAATAAAAAAGGTAAAAATAAGCGTTAAAATGATAATAAATCGTAAAGTACTAAGCGTAATAAGCTTTTTTGGTAAAAATGAATGAAAATGTTAATGCGGTAGGTGTATTATTGAGTAACCAGATACAGATATAAAATATTCTCTTGCCACTCGCAGAAAAAGGTCGCCGTCAAGCGCTCGTCCGTTTCCGTGGATCAGCTGGATCCTGGCCAGCCAAGATACAGTTATGCGGGACGCATGCAGGAGCTGATAGAGGGCTACAATTCCGCGGTCCAGTTGTTGGTGCCCAAGTGGAGCTGGTTCTTCTACCCCGGATATCTCACATACGCTGTCTATTGGCGCTATGCCAAATATTACAAGGGCAAGTTTCATTTAACGCCTATACCGAATCGCCTCTACGAACTGCTCATTAAAAATGAGTTGATCAAGTCGGAGCACCTGGTATTCGCCAGCCAGGATGTGTACGATAGCTATGCCGAGTCGCCAGATGTTAACTTTGTCAACCTGATTATCCGCGGCGGAAGTGGAACGGCAAAGCAGACAACAGGCCACAATGCAACGCCTCAAACGGTCATTAAACAAATTCTGCAAGAGGCTCCACACACAATAGTGGCGCAGATATTGCCCGTAGCCCAGTGTCAAGGTAACCGGATCTATGTCCAGGTACGTTTTGCTTGTTCACCAATAAATTTGAGTAGATAATTTAAAGACCCTTTCTTTTTTTTTCTTTCTTTCTCTGGTAGGAAAACTTCTATAGCAATGTTTTGGACCGGTTTCGCATTCGATCCAACTGCTGGATCAAACTGGAACATTTCGCCGATGAACAACCCATAACCGCCATAGCCACCAAGGCTCATGTGTATATGCTAAGCAATCCCCACGAGCTGCCTGCTGAGGTGACGGAGCTGATCCTAAGCAACTACTTTAATACGCCGCGTCTGCTGCATCGTGGCCACACCTATCGCATCGAGGTGAACGCCAAACTGGTGGGCACTGACGCCTACGCCCATTATTATCTGATATTCGCGTATCTGCGGCACGTCCACTTTCGCTGCATTCATCTTGAGACAAAGGGCAGCGAGTTCGAGCTACAGGCGGTGGTGGCGAAGGGTCTTAGCAATCTGGTGCAAGATCCGCGTGCCCACAACTTCCTGCCACGACAAGTACTGGACAACTTTGCCATCGTTGAGAACTATCCGAGTGGGCTTCGAAAGTCGTACCAGTTGCTGAGATCATCGGTGGACGCGTTTCTGCCCAAGATGTCGGCCTGCTTATCTTCCAAGCACATCTTTCCGGTGTTTCTACTGCAGGGTGAGCGGGGATCTGGCAAAACGAAGCTCATAAATGCCGTTGCCCAGGAGCTCGGCATGCACTTGTATGGAGCAGACTGTGCCGAGATCGTCTCGCAGGTACCTTCGCACACGGAGATGAAGCTGAAGGCGGTCTTCGCCAAAAGTCAAGTCTGTGAGCCGCTTTGATCTGTTTCCATAATTTCGAGGTACGTACAGCCGTTACTAATAGGGCGAGAGAGACTAATCTAATAATATATTCTTTTTCAGATATTTGGCATCGACAACGAAGGCAACGAGGACCTGAGACTGCTGTCGGCCTTCCAAGTCCAGGTTCAAGAGCTGTTCTCTCGCGAACGAAAGCATCCTGTTGTTGTAGTGGCTCTGACCAGCGACAAGCACCTAAAGCCCATGATTCAGAGCATGTTTCTGGAGATAATCAGCATTGAGATGCCAAGCAAAGAAGAGCGATTTGAGATCCTACGGTGGATGCACGCCCGCGAGACCTTCTACGATGTGATATACAATCAGAAGGCAATCGACCGTTTTCCCCTATTCCCGAGAGAAAATCAATCACAGTTCATGTCGAGGCTGTGTCCTAGTTGGCGAGAGACTGTGGGCGTGCTGCAGGAGGTGGCAGCCAAATCACAGGGATTCCTTCTGGGTGACCTGCAATTGCTCTACGACAGCGCCGTTCGCATGAAGAGCCGACAAAGGCTGGGCAGGAGCTCCCTTGACCTATCCCACTTTTCCAAGAACTTGAGCGACATGCAGAGCTCCTTTGCCGATAGTTTGGGTGCGCCAAAGGTGCCGAAAGTCTATTGGTCGGATATTAGCGGTCTGGCCAAACTGAAGGATGAGATTCAGAGCAGCATTGGACTGCCCCTAAAGCACGTTCACCTCATGGGCAAGAACCTACGGCGCTCAGGCATTCTGCTGTACGGGCCACCTGGAACGGGCAAGACCTTGGTAGCCAAGGCCGTGGCCACTGAATGCAACCTGAGCTTCCTTTCTGTGCATGGTCCCGAGCTGCTCAACATGTATGTGGGCCAGAGTGAACAGAATGTGCGCGAGGTCTTTTCCCGTGCTCGGTCCGCGGCCCCTTGTGTGCTCTTCCTCGATGAGCTGGACTCGTTGGCTCCGAATCGAGGTGTGGCGGGTGATTCCGGCGGTGTTATGGACCGCGTTGTGTCTCAGCTTCTGGCTGAGATGGACGGCATGAGTGATGGCGACTCCAGCAAGCCCATTTTTATACTTGCTGCCACCAATCGGCCGGACTTGATTGATCCCGCCCTGCTTCGACCCGGTCGCTTCGATAAACTCTTCTACGTGGGACCCTGCTCTACGGCCGACCACAAAGCAGCCGTGCTGCGAGCACAAACTCAGCGCCTTGCCCTGGACTCTGGCGTCAACATGGATGAGATTGCCGAGCGCCTGAAGAGCGAAATGAGCGGCGCAGACCTATACTCCATCTGCTCGAATGCCTGGCTATCGGCTGTAAGACGCACCATAGACCGGCACCTGAGTGGGATCCTGTCTGAGAAGGAACTCCTGCCTGAGACCGTAATCGTGGAGTCGGAAGACTTCACAAAGTCGTTCAACAAATTTGTGCCTTCGATAAGCAAAACGGATCTGGAGTACTTCAACAACCTTAAGGCATCCTACAGCGTTTAATGGCCTGCCTATAGATCGTTATCTAGGTGTAGCAATTGGTTGTTCTAGATTTTTAAATTATTTTTTTTGAATAAAACTGTTGATAGTTCTACAAGCGAGTATTGGCTCTTTTTCTCCATTCCATGCTCCACTTTGAACCCATTTGAAGTATATAAAAGGTACGTGATAGCATTTAACCTTGGCCTTGCCAAACGAAAGTGGACACAACACCAGTGCCTGATCATCGACTGAAACCCCCCATGTAGTCTGGGAAACTACGTCGTCTGATTCGGTCTTGCCTTCGTTTGTGGAGGAGAGGGTCAGGTGTCCGTTATCAGTTGTTCCCTGGCAGACAGCGCGCTTATCGCTATGTGGGTTTATGGACCCAACCGAGGGGAAGCTGTTGATGCTCGTCTTTAATCTGCGGTGGATTCAGTTTGAATCTGGGCAGTGCGGCGAGAAGTGCTAACAAAAATTGTACACCATTTCCATTCACTTGTTACGTAACTTGACTGCGGACATGGCGTTGGTGTGTGTGGAGGACTTTGAGAAGAAGGCAGCAGGGAAGCTGGAAAAATATGCACTGGACTATTACAGAAGCGGGGCAGGGGAGCAGTTTACACTGGGGCTAAATCGTGAAGCCTTCCGAAGACTACGCCTCCGTCCCAGGTGCCTGAGAGACGTTTCCCGCCTGGACATTAGCTGTTCGATCTTTGGAGAGCAAATGAAATGGCCACTTGGCATTGCACCGACTGCAATGCAGAAAATGGCTCATTCAGATGGCGAAGTGGGCAATGCAAGAGCTGCTGGAAAAGCCGGATCCATATTCATTCTCAGCACCCTCTCGACCTCCTCGACCTCTCGTCGTAAAGGGTATTTTGACTGCAGAGGACGCTGTGCTCGCCAAAGAGTTTGGCTGCGCCGGGATCATCGTGTCCAATCATGGAGCCCGCCAAATAGACACAGTCCCAGCCTCGATAGAGGCCCTTCCCGAAGTGGCGAAGGCTGTGGGCAATGACCTGCTGGTTATGCTGGATGGGGGAATGTTGCAGGGTAATGATATCTTCAAAGCCCTAGCTCTGGGAGCCAAGACTGTCTTTGTCGGTCGCCCTGCTGTCTGGGGTCTAGCGTACAACGGACAGAAGGGTGTTGAGGAAATGTTGGGTGTGCTCAGAAAGGATTTCGAAATTACAATGGCATTGATCGGCTGCCAAACACTGAAAGATATTCAATCGTCGATGGTGGTGCATGAGTCGCTATATTCAAAGCTTTGAGAATGGAAACAAAACCTAGAGCCTTTAATAAAAAGTCCAGAGAAAATTCGGTTTTAAATAATTCACAACTAGAAAGAATAGAAAGAAAAGTATATTTACACATTCGAAAGGATTCAAGGACCTAGCAAATAGCAGTTAATTCGGTTGAGTTTTTGTTCAAATATATTTTCACAACCGATAGCCGATGTATATGAATCGATAAGTAATATTATCGTTGCCTAACCTATCGTTGCGCTCCCATCTCTGTGGTATAAGAAAAATAAAATTAACAAACACAAATTACATTAAAAAAATAACATGCTTAAGGGCTGGTACTGTCAATCCCTTGCCAATCAAGAGGAGGGCGCTGTTAAGGACGAGCCTCATCAGCAGGAGAGCGATGAGGAACAGCCCGCGCGGAACATTGGCCATGCGAACGACAGGGGAGCACCAGCAAGTTCATCTTCAGCGTCTGCAGGAACGGCGAATAATGCGAGTGCCGTAGATTACAAGGATCGTTACAAGAACTTGAAGCGAAAACTGAAGTTTCTCATTTATGTAAGGGATCGGCGAGAGTTTTTCCCACGGAATGTCATTATATTATATTATGTGCCTGCAGGAAAACGAGTACTTTCAGGATTTGCTGCACACGAATCAGCGACGCTTACTAAAGGTGTCTCGAGACCGTACTTTCCTTCTTGATCGTTTGCTGCTGTACGAGCACCCCGCCAAGGACTCAAGTGACAGCGAGGCCACAGACAGCTCCGATTCGGAACAAGCCACGCCATCCACGTCCACAGCAGCTGGAGGCTCGCAGACACCGAAGGAGACCATTCGAAAAAAGTACAAAGAAAAGAGAGCATCCGTTGCAACTGCAACTCCGCCTCACCAGCCTACTGTTGGTGCCACTCGTGGTCGCAGACGCAAAGTATTGACTGGAGCGCTGTCGTCAAACCACGGACAGCAGGCAGCCGGGAAACGGCAGCTGACGGCCACAGTACCTCCTTCTCAACAGCCGCTACTTTCAGCTGTCTCCCTAAGCACAGCTGAGATCACGCGTCAGTTGCAAGAGCGACGTCCGACGCCAATAGAACTTATGAGCCCAGAGTGTACTTCGGCCACTGTTCCCACAACAATGCTCAGCGATGAAAGCCCATCTAAATGGTAAATCTTGAACGATATTTAATTTTTTTCTATGAAATATTTTACTTTTATGCCTTTGCTAGCCATCCCAATGAAAGCTTGCACCATCTGATGGAGGACGACTCACATTCACAAGAGGTAGCCGCTGAAGAGTGCGTTGCAATGGAGTACATCACTTAATATAAAAATACACATTTAGGCAGGCTCCGTTTTTCATTTATTTTTGCGGATTACGTTTTCAGCCAAAACGTTTCGTTTTCGTTTTAAGGTTCTCCAGTTTTGACATATTTTTGCTGCTTGCACCAAAACAGGTTGGGTTAAAATAAAATTATTTATTAAGAAAGCAAAAGTTGAGTTACAAAAAGGTGTCACGTTTATGATAATGCATCAATAAGTCATCTACTTTTTTCCTTTTGGCAATTAAGGGTCGTTTCGTTTCATTTCGTCAACAAAAATGTTTTCGTTTTGAAAACGATTAAATCTTGCGGAATGTGAAACCGGGAGCCCCAATTTATGTGTATTTAAAAGTAAATCGAACAGCTTTTGTGCTTGTGGAAAAGGGAGCCTGGCTGATTGATAGCTATTGATAATTTCTACTAGTTGTCTTCATCTTAATCAATTAAACGTACTAGTACCACATTTTCCCCTCGTATTAAGACCTGTGGCAGGTCCCGTTTTACCTGTACATTCTTTCGTTTCAAGCTCTTCACCTCTACTGTGGGAAGAACTATTCCTAAATCCCTAAGACGAGCACTGCAATCAACAGGCGCTCCACAAAGTTTCTGCTCTCCAAAATTGTATTTGCGCCGCTTCCATGTCTCTGTGCCATTCCTCAAGAGGAGATTCCACTGTTTATCGTAGGCCACCAATTCGCCTTCGACACTGCCACCTATCTCTCGTTCCTTGCGGATTACCACCCGCACGCGGATCTTTGAATTGTTCTCTAGAGCTGGTGCGACTATGCATTTCTTCAACAGTTCTAGGGGGCCCACCGTCGTCTCCATGTATGTAAAAATATTCCGTTGATGTTTCTTGTTTACAGTGCTGACCATTGGCATTTGATGGGGCTCAAAACGACGCTGGGGAGCTTCTTCCAGAACCATCACAGACTTGGAAGTGCAAGGCAAAGAAGACTTTTGGTCTGCTTGGCCAGTTCCCGCCGACGTTCCAAATTTCTGTCTCTTGTTCAGTTGCCATACTCCAAACTTTTTAAGAGCACTCTCGAAAGCGGCTAGATTTTGATACAGCACTTTCGGAGGTACTTCTGTTATTTTATAATTTGGCTCATAGAGCGCTCGCAGTGGGTTAAAGTGTTCGCTGCATACAGGATCTGGGGCTGCTGACACTTCACGTGTTTCCGTATGCGGCTCCATAGCTTCGTTGTCATTCATTTTGTGGCGATTTCTTCTCTTTTTCTCTTTGTTTTGTTCTCTCTCCTTTTACAAATCAAATCACAACAATTCTGCGTGCCGGCTTGATGGCGACTACTCTTATCGATAGACCTGACAGGGATGGAATGCAAAAATGTATAGCCCGGAGCAGCAGATTAATAAAATAAAATGCCT
Source organism: Drosophila miranda (assembly GCF_003369915.1). Lineage (NCBI taxonomy): Eukaryota > Metazoa > Arthropoda > Insecta > Diptera > Drosophilidae > Drosophila > Drosophila miranda. Next base: position 27,811,298 of record NW_022881614.1, read on the forward strand.
GGACCTGTTTATATCAAAGAAAGGACTTATAGGCATTTTCAAATCTATTCAAATTCTGTATATAATGAACTGGGTGGGAGCTAAGAATGCATTGCACACGATTTCTCCAGCCATCGACATGATCTACACAAAAGAAGCTTTCGTCATCATCTAATCAGTTGAGCTTTAGGCGCAGAGAAATCAACAAGTGTGATAACAAGAAATTACAAAGAGGATGGCATGTAAGTGAAAATTTGGTGAGTCACCAGTTAATCTAGAAATGAGACTTGTTTCCCTGTAGACAGCAGCTCCAGCTGGGACATTAGTCCGAAGACGCTCATCGGAGTAGGCGTTGGCTTGGCAGTGGCGGGTGGGAACGCTGCAGCGGATCAACTTATTTCCAATCAAGTCCTGTGCTTCACTTGACTCGACACCGGGCCGCGAGTACGATTGCGATGTACTTGGTATGTCAATCAATGGAATACGCGATCGCACATTAATGCTACTCGATGAAAATAACACTATGGTGACGGCAAGAGGTTATCCCCATATGAAGTTAATAAAGCCATGGCAAGTCTCGGACAATGGTATCATAATTAGCGCACCAGAAATGCCCGAATTGGAACTTGATTTCAAGAACTTGGAGAGTCCTGGCCAGGATTTGCGTACATCCATTTGGGGTGCCCCCGTTGATGCTAAGCTTTGTGGCGACCGGTTTAACAAGTGGTTCTCTCAGTTCATCTTGGAGAAGAACACCGGATTAAAGCTAGTGCACTATCCGTACCCAAAGCCAGTGAAGATAATTTGTGACGACTTGAAGAACATGCCCTTCATGAGACAAGAGGATTCGGTAGGTACCAACTTAAAGTGTAGATGTAAGATCCTGCTCATTGTGATGTCTTCAGTTGTATCCTCAAATTGCCTAAAGTGTAAGTGAACAAAATACTCGGCACCATTGTGCCATTGCCATTGCAAGAATCTCTTTGCCTCTCTTCCATTTTCAAGAATTCATTAATCTATTTTCATGGCAATATGTAATAATATTCATATTTTTCTGTCAAAAATTATCCGAACAGGGAACTTTTAATGATGGGACGAGCTACATGCTCATGAATCTGTCATCGGTCGACGACCTAAACACTCGAATAATGAATCCAGTGGAACCGCTGCAATTTCGAGGTGGCTTCGAAATAAAATGCGACGAGCACGAGCCCTATGCGGAGGACAATTGGCAATGGGTTCGCATTGGTGATGAGGCCGTTTTTCGTCAAGTAGCTCCGCGCACACTGTGCATTGTACCGAATGTTAATGACAATACAGGAAAGCGGGACGTCGAGGGCGAACCGTTGAAGACTTTGAAAAGGTTATCTACTTACCTTCACCCTCTACATAGTTACATGAAATAACTTACACTCACTCTATTTCTTTAATCAGCTATCGCTCGTTCAACCATAGCTCCCCACTTCTGGGCATACATTTGGGTCTCCGGCAGCCAGGAAAAGTTAAGGCCAATGATGTTGTGTATGTTGGGGAAAAGTAAATCATTCTATAATTTGTATGTAAATAATGAAGGACCCTTAGTGTTATTTAAATGAAAACTGAATTTAAATAAAAAACGACTTATAACAAAAGAAATAGTTGGAATTATTCTGATTTTATGCGGTGGTGCGCTCAGTGAGATTGATCCAGAGAATCATACAGTGTCTGAGATATGGATGATCATCAAGACAGACGTGCTAATCACGAATACTTCATTATACGCGAATGTTATCTTCTGGATCTTCCACTACACTTATCGATAGCCCGCACAGGGATGGATGCACAATCCTATTGCGGGCTTTTAATTAACAAAATAAAAGGATGTTTATTGATTTTGAAATGTAGATTCCACATTTTATTTAAAAAATCCATACATTTAATAAAATGTATCCATTCTCGTACATAAAAATAATTGATTTGGATGAAGCAGGCTTTTCCAGCCTTCGACACGATCTGCAGAAAAGAAGTAATCTAATCAGTTGAGCTTTTGGCGCAGAGAAAGCAACAGGTGTGATAACTAAAAGAAATTTTAAGACGATGGCAAGTAAGTGAAAATAATTTGGCATGTCGACAGTAGACCAAGAAATTAGACTTGCTTCCCTGTAGACAGCAGCTCCAGCTTGGACATTAGTCCGAAGACACTCATCGGAGTGGGCGTTGGCTTGGCAGTGGTGGGAGGGGCGAGCTTTTTTCTCTACCGCCGGTATTTACAATACAGAGATGCTATGCCACAGAAGTGGAGGCGCGTGGGAACGCTGCAGCGAATCAACTTATTTCCGGTCAAATCCAGTGCTCCACTCAACTTGACACCAGGCCTCGAGTACGATTGCGATGTGCTTGGATTGTCATTCGAGGGAATACGCGACCGCACGCTAATGGTGCTCGACGAAAGCAACACGATGGTGACGGCACGGGGCTATCCTCAAATGTTATTGATAAAGTCACGGAATGTCTCGGTCAATGGCCTCATATTCAGCGCCCCGGGAATGCCCGATTTGGAATTTGATTTCGAAAACTTGCAGAGTCCTGGCCAGGATTTGCATACATCCGTTTGGGGCGCACCGGTGGATGCTATGATTTGCGGCGAACGGTTTAACAAGTGGTTCTCTCAGTTCATCTTGAAGACGGAGACCGGACTGAAGCTGGTTCACTACCCTTACCCGAAGGCCGTGAAGATCATCAATCCACGATTGAAGCACATGCCCTATATAAAGCAAGTGGATTCGGTGGGTACCAAACAGTGTTCGTGGGTACAGTCTGTGACTAATATTTATCTGTACAAAATTAACCAAGCAGGGCACCTTCAACGATGCGACAAGCTATATGCTCATGAATCTGTCATCGGTGGCCGATCTAAACACTCGAATTAAGAATCCCGTAGATCCGCTACAATTTCGAGGTAACTTCGAATTGAAAGCTGATGTAGACGAGCCCTATGCGGAGGATCATTGGCAATGGGTTCGCATTGGTGATGAGGCAGTTTTCCGTTCAGTGGCTCCTTGCATGCGTTGCATTCTACCGAATATTAATGTCAACACAGCGGAGCGGGACATCAACGGCGAACCGTTCAAGACTTTGAGAAGGTGGCCTCCTTAAACTCTACACAATCACATGAAATAACTTATAATCACTCTGTTCGGAGCAGAACCCAGCCGATTAGCTGCTTGCCAAATAGCACCTAATTCTTGGCCCTCAGCCGCTTATTTTGTTTTTTACTTATGTCTATGTCACTCATTTGTTTGTTAAAGCGTTGCGCTTGCTTGCCCTGCTAAACGCTCTCTGCCAGCTCGCTCTTCGCTATCTCCGCTTTGCGTCTGCCTACCGACGTCGGCCGAGCGAAGCTGCGCTTAGCGATCGGAGCGGCAATGTAAAGGGCAGGCAAGCCACACTTGCAATTTGGATGTCACGCATTAAAGAACATATCGTAATTTTATTTCTGCGCCGAGTTTTATTTAATTCGAAATAATTAGTCGGCCGATTGGGGATAAAAAACATTATCTCCACATAAAATTTGGTGACCCCGACGTGATCTCTGAGTTGCAGTGTCAATTAATAATCATTCGCGATCGACATTCGTTAGCCCTAGCAAATTTTCGGCGGTTAAGCACAATTCGGTGCTAAAACACACTTACATACACCTACATACACGCATTGCTGGCTATTAATTTCTCTGTCACGACAATTCGGTCAGTGCAGTGCGGTAGGCAGTGCAGCGAACTCACTAATACACACAAGCGGAGTACAAAGCGGAATCGGACAGCTCGCACAGCCGCACAGCTAAAGGCATTAGCTGTAATCCCTTTGCTTTCGGTTCCCACGTTTATACGTATAAAGGGTGTCTTTTTCGGTCGTGCTGAGTGACTCTTTTAAAACCTCAACATGGCAGCACCTGAGCCTACCAATGTCGCGAACGCAGCAATGCCGAGTGATGTAGATATCTACAAGCACAAGGCCGAGTCCATCGCGCGCCAACTAAAGGCCATGGATCGCTTTCTCACCAAGGAAGAGCTTGCCGAGTTAGATGAGGCAGAACTTCAAGCTCGCTTAGAGCAAATCGAGCGAATGAATGCGGATTTCGATGCCGCTCAAACGAGCCTTGAAAGGCTGGATTTCCTGCAGTTAGCCCATGATGCCCGACTGGACTTTTCGAATGTTTATGTGAAGGTTAGGTCCAGGCTGTCGCGGGAGTTGATGGCTGCTCGCACGGTAAAAGTCGACAATGGTGCACAAAGACCATCGTATACCAATCATCGAAAAATTCCAATATCTTCGTGGATGTCTAGATGGTGCTGCGCTGGATACGATTCGTTCCTTGGAACTTTCTAAGGAGAATTACGACAAGGCGTTGAATTTGCTAATGTTGCGATTCCGTAATAAACTGTTACATTTTCAGGCACACGTCAAGGCTATTTTCGGGCTGCAAGGGGTGGTGAAGGGCTCAGCTATCGGCTTGCGCGCGCTCAGCGACAAAATCAATTCGCACTTGCGTGCACTTCAGACCTTGGCGACCCCGCAGGAGATTTCGGATGGGTTGCTGATTTTCATCATAGGCACGAAACTGGACCACAAAACAAAGGAGAAATGGGAAGAGAACTTGCCGACGTCAGGATTGCCTCGGTGGTCAAGCATGGCCTCATTTTTGGAAGCGAGATGTCGGATGCTGGAGAATTTGGGATCAGCCATGGCAACAAGTCCTAGTCAACAGGTGGGAGAAGACAAACCTGTCACCCTTATCACCTCCAGTAACGACCATCCTAACCCCATATGTAACCATTGCAATTCCTCCGAGCATTACATATCTAGATGTCAGGCATTCCTGAATCTCTCTGCGTTTGAACGATACAAAGAAGCAAAGAAGAGCCGCGTTTGTGGTTGAACTGCCTCAACAAAGGCCATGAATTGCAGAGGTGCAGGTCAGGACTTTGCAGGCATTGCCAGGCCAAACATCACACGCTACTCCACATTCCATCGGCAACTGGTGCTTCATCTTCCTATTCACCGGCCGAGGAATCGATCCAGCAAGCGGCCGCGACTGTGCTTCTAGCAAGCGGGTGTTCTAGCCCTCCCCCCTCGATCCAGAAATCTCATCCTAGCCAGAACGTGTTGCTACCTACTGCCCTCGTCCATGTAACAGATCGTTATGGAGCACTTATCCCATGTCGTGCCATTTTGGATTCTGCATCACAGGCAAACTTTGTAACATCTAGACTTGCTGATCAGTTGCAGTTGGATCATCGCTCGTCTTATGTTCACATCTCTGGAATCGGAGATTCCATTCTACCTTCGAGCAAGTCTGTACATATAGTTGTACAATCCCAGGACGCAAGCTATCGAGCTTCCTTCGCTGCAATTGTCACCAACTCAATTACGGAAATGCAGCCTAACTTCGGCGTAGACGCAAAGGATTGGCCAATGCCGAATAATCTAAAACTAGCTGATCCTAATTTCTCCAAGCCCCAACGTATCGATCTGTTGATAGGTTCTGGTTTGTTCTTCGATTTAATGTGCGTCGGACAGATTCGACTCTCAGCCCAATTGCCAACATTGCAGGAGACAAAACTTGGTTGGATAGTATCAGGAAGCATTGATAGCTCGGAGAATAAGCGTGCAGCTTTAACCGCTTTTGCAAATTCCTCGTGCATCTCTATTGACGATTTTCGACCCACAACGCTGGAGTACCAAAACTTAGAGCAGCAATGCAGGAAGCAGCTGCTCGAGTGCCAGGTGCAAGTGGAAAAACTGCGATCGGAGAATCAGGAACTGCAGCGCGAACTTTTCCATATATTAAAAACCTACATATCCACGCTAAATGAAATTCAACTTTCAACAATTTCTACATTGCCAAATTTCCTGCCATTCTATACAATTACAGAGGTTCCCGATGATCAAGACGTAGTCACGACAAGCCGCCTTCGTAAAGAAGCGCCGATTGCTGCGTTCGACGATCATCCCAGCGTAGCCGCCAGCTGCGCCCAAGCAAGCATCTTCAAGAGGGCCGTTGGAAAAATAGCGGTTCTGCCCCTTCAGGATGGATCTGTTGAAAGCCTTTGCCTTCCAACGGGGGGTGAATGTTCGGAGCAGAACCCAGCCGATTAGCTGCTTGCCAAATAGCACCTAATTCTTGGCCCTCAGCCGCTTATTTTGTTTGTTACTTATGTCTATGTCACTCATTTGTTTGTTAAAGCGTTGCGCTTGCTTGCCCTGCTAAACGCTCTCTGCCAGCTCGCTCTTCGCTATCTCCGCTTTGCGTCTGCCTACCGACGTCGGCCGAGCGAAGCTGCGCTTAGCGATCGGAGCGGCAATGTAAAGGGCAGGCAAGCCACACTTGCAATTTGGATGTCACGCATTAAAGAACATATCGTAATTTTATTTCTGCGCCGAGTTTTATTTAATTCGAAATAATTAGTCGGCCGATTGGGGATAAAAAACATTATCTCCACACACTCCATTTCTTTTATCAGCTTTTGTCTGTTCAACTATAGCTCCCCAGAACTGGGCATAAAGCCAATGATGTTGTGTATGTTGAGGACAAGTAAATCAGTCTTTGAACATTTCTTCTGCTTATCGTATAATTATTCATGTATACACTCATGTTTATTAAAAAGAACATATGTAGATAATGAAAGTAACTCATGTGTTTTATATGCAAATATACATCCGTTCCGGTAGAGACCCATAACAATTAAAACATTATCGTTGGCCGTGCACTAAACGCACGTCTGCCAGGCGAGACCGCCGCAGAACATGCTCACAATAACATAGATTATAAATATCATCACTATCCCAACAACAACATAGACACGAATCTTCTTCCAAAACATATGCCGCGCCAAGTTTCTTGATGCCTTGCGGAATGCAACCGACTGTGAATAAAGGAATGAATGCGGTTAGAGGAGATTTATTTATGTTGGAATTAACTTACGTTATTGCTCAAGTTTTCTGTTTTATTGACGAGCAGCTCCAATTTTTCACCACGATCACGTAGACTGTCTGTAAGAAGCATACAACACGATACGGAGCATGAACATTACTGTAATAACTATCTTCCTCAAAATGCTCACCAATATTCTTAACCATGATGTCTTTCAGTTCGTCAATCTGGCCATGGACGCGAGAAATATTATCAACAGCACTCGACTGGCTAAAGTAGACCATCTGCTGGGCCAGTACTTTCGAGAACTCCGTGTTCATGGCATAGGCGATTGCCGTGGCCACCTGCAGCCCATAGGTCTGTATGAATTTTTGCTTGATATCCGCCAGAAAAAAGAAAGCTCGCGATTTTTCAAACTCCTAAAAGTAGAGATAATTAATTAGCAATATGTATTTAGGGCCGCCACAGTTCATTCAACCCACATTGTCGGTTATGCACATGTAAACCAGCTTGTTGTCGCATGAGTAGTGAATTAGATAGTCGCCGTGGGTGTAAGTCATCTTGTGGTTGTGCACACCAATCCGACCAATAATGTGCTCCGTCACTTCGGCAAAGTTTCCAACGCACTCCGCAAACTTGGCTAGCACCGTGGTGCCGCGCGAGATGACGCTATACAATATCGGCATTATGTGGTATCGGCTTTTTTATTTAGGGTGCGGTTGTACGCAAGTCTCCGGTCAATTGCACTTTTTCGCTCTTGCGGATGGGCTTATCAATGAAACAGCAAAAGGCTTCTCTTCTTACTGATGACGTGCTCAGAGCTCAGACCCTGCAAGATAATGCAACACACTAAGAATAAGCGAATATGAATAAAAAAGTGCATTCATGTGTTGTAGATGCACATATGTATGTACATATGTACATACATGCGTGTATATATTAAATAAGTCATCAATACATGTTTTGTTTATCCAATTATAGATGCTCAAAGTTTCCAAGCACACATCAGATCACATTTTTATGATGTCTGCTCTTTATATAGACTCCTAAATATTGCTAGCACACTTTAAAACGATCAGATCCAGGGAATTCGTCTTTTTTTTTAACAAAGAAAGTAGCAACAATTGCTGACGCCTCGGATGCACCTATCGATGACACTAACTATCGCTCGCTTCGATTTCCTTGACAAACATCGTTGGACAAGTTTGGTCACACTATGTACATTTTGCTTGCTTTTAATTAAATAAATTTCTGAAAAATTAGGTCTTGGCTTAGATTGTTGTATAGACTTGAATGCGATCAATTTTTCTCATCATTCCAGACAGTTGTTTTGTATTTTAAAGTTTTCCAACTGTGAGGATCATTTGGTGACCGATTCAAAAGTAATTCCCTCCTAAAACAGATAAAGTTTTAAATCCGATTTTCATTTCAAACAACTTCGTGCGTGCTCACCACTCGGTTCTGACAATCCGAAGGGGACGCCATATTGAAATTTTTTGCTGTAAAAAAAAATATTTTCGCTGTGGGAATCGGATTGTGCTTCAATGAAAAAACTAATCATTTTCAATAGCAGCCAAAATTTGCAAGATCTTTTGCCCGGGACGCAATTAAAAAGCACTCGATAGTGTTGCGTTTGTGTTTTTTCAAAGAACTTAATTGCCGCGCCGCTTTGTTGTTATTGCGTTGTGGTGCTGCCTGTCTGCCGCGCGGACGCTTCTGTACAGAAGTACATAATTTTGGCAATACATTTTTTTGCACGTTGGACTCCGTAGCGCCGCAATATGAGCAGCACTCCAAACAGCGAGGTGCTGCTGGTGCCGGCCGCGACGCCCTTGCCACTGGCCAAACTTGATGTGGACTTCTCAGGTAAGAAAGCGATAAGCCGATTCTTTGGGACTTCAATGCTAATGCTCAGACCGTGTTCGTGGCTCGTGTTTTAACAGGTTCGAACTATGCGATGCACTCGAGCCTTTCTGACGAGGAGCGTCGCTACTATCTTAAAGCGTACCCAACCGTCGATGTGATCAACCAGCGAAAAGTCCACTGCACTGTATGCAAACTGCACATGGGAACGGCCCCTGGTTCGGAGGGCAGCATCAAGATGCACCCCATTCTGCGCGTGACGCACTGCGTCAAGTGCCACGATTTTTACAACAGCGGAGAGTTCTCCAAGGGTGAGGATGGCTCGGAGCTCTACTGCCGCTGGTGTGGCCAGGGCGGCGAGGTCTATTGCTGCTCCACATGTCCGTATGTTTTCTGCAAGTCTTGCATCGTCAAGAATCTGTCGCGCGGCGTCATTATGGACATTGAACAGAACGAGAACTGGAACTGCTTCAACTGCACACCAAAGATCCTATGGCCTCTGCGCGCCCAGCACTGGGCTCTAGTCAACTACATCCAAACACAAAAGCGGTGGGTACTGTGACCATGGATTTTTCCTCCCATCGAATAGTGACGTTTCAATACCTTTTATGTTTGCAGCGGCCTGCAGAGCCTGAAACTGCCCGAAGTGGAGGCGCGCCGCCAGATGATGAAGGACAACAGTACGTGCTGCCGTCTGGCCAAGGCCAAGGCAAACAGCCTTTCCGATTCCGCGGAGAGCCTTGAATCAATTGCTTCGAAGCGCAGCCACACCAGTTCCGTGAGCTCTGCTAAAAAGGGCCTGGCGCCAAAGCAGCAAGGTCCACCTACTAAGCGACCCAAGACGTCAAACGACGAAGTCGTCTGCACTCCCGATTTGCTGAGCATGCTGGAGCCCGACTGTCAGATCTCCATGAGCCCAAAGGCGTCAACTCGTCTCCCGGCCCCACCGGCTAATATAACAACCACCACGCCACGGATTGTTACCGTACAGCAAAACTATACAGGACCCAGTCCCAGTCCCAGCAACAATGGTATATCTTCTACTCTGACCAGCCTGCCGCCCCCGCTGGTGCTGAGTGGCTCGGGCGTTCGGTACCGCCAAAATTCACCAGCCAGTGTTGTGCGTCGAACCGTGGTGCCCAATAGCGTTCGGAGCACTGGGCCCGTCTTCCACACCATCAACGGATTCCGCGTCGATCTGAATAGCGCCGCCCAGCAGGACTCGTACCGCCTGCCCAATGGACGGCTCATCCAGGTCAAGCGCCAGATGCCACCCGGCAGTCAGCCTGCAACCGCTTTAACGCCCCCCACTCCGATGTCTGTGGGTCCGATGGGTCAGGTCCTAATTCGACACCGTTCTCTTGCAACCGCTCCGACGACCATTCGCCAAGTGCCCAGCACAAACCCTAGCCCAGTCGGCACACCGTCAGCCATGGCATCTAACATGGGCAGCAATATGGGAATCTACAATCCGCAGATCAACCAACAGCAGCGAGCTCCGCAAGTTGTGCGCCTGGGAAATGTTAGTCAGACAAGTGCAAGTGCCAGTGCCAGTGGCGGGTCTTTACCGGTGCAGTCGAACGCTAATGGGGGAGCAGGGACAATGATATCTACGGTGCAACCGAACAAGGGCCCTGCATTGATGCGCCATGTGTTTCCCAATAGCGCCATTGGACAGGCGCGTGCTCAGCTGCAGGAGCAGATATTCAATGCCATGGACATATGCACTCATCTTACTGGGAAAGTGGTCTCTCTGACCCATTCGAATGCCTATAATCAGGCGCGCAGCTATATGGATCTAAAGGAGCTGTACATTCATATGTCCTATTTGATGACCTATGCCATCGGACGCTTCAAACATATGCAGGAGAAGTGCCTGGTCGATATGCGTGAAATGGGCTTCAAGAACGATGCCAACAGCCTGGAGAACGGCCAATTGGCTGCCGGTAAGTCTCTACCAAGTAATTTCTTAGATGTAAGCCACCGTTCGGTAGCCACCTGGCTCCAAATATTCTTATAATGTAAGAAGATGGGGGACGAGAGTATCTCTATTATTGTCTTTGGAGAATATTTTCGACACATGGACGGGCGTTGTCAGTTGTTCATTGTTCGTTCGTTCGTGCTCTTGCTGAATGGCAATGGGAGGATAGAGAGAGGCGGCACGGCTGCATGTATGTAAGTATCCTGTGATCCACTGATTGTCTGTTTAGGGAAAACTGCAAGTTCCATTTCCTTGGCTCCTTAGCTTGGTCCATGTGTTTGCAAAATACTATCCAAAGAGGCAATGGAATAGAACCCAGAAGCAGTTTTTCCCTAAACGTTAATCTCTCGCTATCACTTTTTGTGTGCTTCCAGCCGTCGACTATGTCTGCTTTGGCCAAATCGACGATGTGGATCTCTTCAACACAGGTTGCAACAGCTTCCACAACCAAGTGTATGAATACCGCAAGAGTCTGCATGCGAATCTCAAGGAGGGAGAAGACTGCGAGCCATTGCCGCCTCTAATGCCGCTGGGAGTACGAGCCGAGGGCGATCCCATTGCCGACGAAGACCCAGAAAAGGAGAACGAGAATGCAAGTTCATTCGAGTCGGTGCCCAAAAAAGATAATGACAACGATGCTAGCCGATAGCTACGAGTTTGATGATGAGCCAGACGACTTGGATGATGATTTGGACGATGACAATGATGACCTGGACAGCGAGGACCTCGCCGAACTGGGCACTGAGGAGAGCATGAACCGCAACGAACAGGCTCATGCCTACGATCGCAAGCTGACGAGACTGCTGCGCGAGTATCCGTCGATCTGGTGCACCCATCACCCGGACTACGGCAAAATGGATGTCACACGCAAGCAGTGGCGCGTCATAGCTAGTCACTTTCCGCGCGGCGACGACATTAAGCTTCGCTGGAAGAACGTGCGCAAACGCTATGTGCGCATCGAGCGCCGCTACCGTCAGGGGCCAAAGGCTACTTTGACAAGGCCACCAACTATCTGGCCAACAGAGACCTGCCACGAAGCCAGTGGCTGGAGGTGGACTGTGGCGAAGACGATGGGGATGGCTTTGAGCGCAAGCAACTGGACGTCATTGAAAACACCATGGACAAGGATCACGGAACAAGGCAGACGAAGCAGGCGGATATGCGGAAGCCGGTGAGGGCGAGACAAGTGCCCGTGCAGGATATTGACATGCGCATCATTAACTTTGCCAAGAGCCATCCCGTACTGTGGCGCAAGTCGGCTGATCCCGAGTTCAATAGCATTGACGAGCAGACGCGGAAGTCGCTGTGGCTCAATTTTTGTAAATTGGCAACCAGTAAGTAGTCCTCTAGGAGGACATCGTTGATTAGTTCTCGTTTAATCAATTGTTTTCCCCCTTTTCCAGACTATCCATGCGATTACCTGGTAGGGCGCTGGCAGCAGATGTACGAAATGTTCAAGACCTTCCGCCTCAGGACCATCAAGGACGAAAGATTGCATGCCAACCTACAGCTAAAGTATTCCAAATATTTGGCCAGCTTGTTCTTTCTCTATAAAATTGATGAGCAGGACTTGCGCGATGAGTTTGAGCCGCAGCAGGATTGTGTACAGAATGGGAATAAGTCCGACAGCAAACTAAAGGACATGGCCGACGACGTTCAGTTTGCTCAGCAACTGGTGCTGGCCATGCGCGCCTACCCCACTCTGTGGAATCCACGTCACGCGGACTTCAATGATGTGACTGCACGGGAGCGCCTCTGGCCTGAGGTGGCCCGGCGCCTTCCACCCTTCAAGCGAGATGCTCAGACGTGCTAGCAGCGCTGGCAAATGGCCAAATTTGCCTATGAATGCTACTGGCGCGAACTGAATCGACAGCCGCATCCCAATGAAAAGACTCTTCAAAAACTGCGCTTAAACTTCCCTCTAGAGGAGATGCGCTTCCTCAACATTTAATTCCAGTGTCATTCCAGCCAATCTAAACATAGTTCATGTATAACCAACCGAAACCAAGATCGAATAAAAAATTTTCCATCCTCTGTTTAAATACGACCCTCAATGAGTTCTTAGCTTACAAAAAACTGATCAAGTATCATTTCTATGTGTTTTGCTAATTTTGATTGTCTCTTGCAGATAAACAAGCCAGCGATGACGAGGATAACGAGATCGAGATTGTGGAGCCCAAGACGGATACCATTACCATTGATTCGGACAACGAAGACGATGGGTGCTCGGACTCGAACAGCAAGAAGAGCATAAAGATAACTTCTGTTGCGTCTCAGGCTCCAAAAGCGGAAACTCCGAAGAACCAAGTCGCGGAATTGCCGCCGAGTGAGGCCGATATAGCCGCCTTTAGTTCAACCATCTTGGCCAGTCTTCTCGAAGTGGACATCACCGAGGGCACTGCCGAGCCCAAGTCCGTTTCACCAGGACACAAAAAGCAGCCTCGCAAAAAGACAACGAACAAGCCGAATCCAGCACTGCTTCAATTAGAGCGCCAGCGCATGGAGGAGATCAAGCACACCGATGCCAAGTTGAAAATGAAAGTCAGGGTCAAGTTGCGACGAGCCGAGGACGAGTTTGGGGTCGCGCGTAAATGGGCTAAGAACTGCGATAAGGACAAGATTGGGAGTAAAGCTCACCAGACAAAGACCGATGCTCAAAAAACGCCAGCCGACGGACAAACCCAACTCTGCAGCAAGGGGCAGTCCAGCCCGAATAAACAAGAAGCAGACAAAGAAACGGAAAAGGCGGAGAATGACAAAGCAGAGGTCCCGAGGGAAAAGATTGCAGATGATGATCACCAAAAGTTAGAAGAAGCGGGAGACAAGCAGCAAAAGGAAGCTCAAACCGAGCCTGAAACGGAAGCTCAAACCGAGCCTGAAGCTGTAGCAACAGCTGTTGATCAGGTGGACGAAAAGGAATTCTTAAGTATTAATCCAGTTGTACGTGAAGACTTGGAAATCCTAGAGCCCGAAGCCGAAGTTCTGAAGGAGAAATGTTCGGATAAAGAAACATCTAAGTTAAATGAAGCAATGGACACTTCCACAGAAAGCCTCGCTGCTAAGCCGCTGGAAAGAGTGGACATAGACATCCCCAGTGAAAAAACTGATGCAGTAGATGAAGCAAACGATGTGGATGATATGGGACTAAAAGACCTTTGCAATCCCAGTCCCATAGTACCTACAGCGGAAGCGGATAGCAATCTTGAAATTGTAGCTCCAGAAACTGACACAGAAACTTCGGTGATGCCATCGCGTGAACCCATCCCAAAAGAAAATCAAATCGGGGAGGTCTGCA